>NW_006159730.1:2159613-2165275 GCF_000334495.1 Tupaia belangeri chinensis | reverse complement strand
TAAAGGGGCTAGCAGATGTCTGAGCAATTTCGCTGCTGTACTACCTGGGACTCCACATGCACTTAGAGTCCCAGATAAGGTGGCTTGAAACTTAGTACAGGTCATGTGTTTGTGTGTGCCCAAAATCCCAGAAAGAGATCAGCGGAGGCGGGGTTGTGGCATGGCCATTCTTCTTGGGGGTGACTTTTCACTTTCCGTCTTCACTGTTTTTGTCTGTGTCTCTCAAGTAAGTGCAGATTTTCCCTAAGGTAAAACCTTCTAAAAAAAACAATAACAACAAAAAAATGCAATTGGAGTCATTTATTGTAAATGATAACTATATCTCACATATTTATTATTGTAATAATAAATATTTGTTTCGTGATGTCAGGTTTTCTGCAGTATGAAGTATTTTTCTTTTGTATTCTGTTTCTCAATCAATTTAAAAGGCATATACTCCCTTGCAGCTTTATTACTTCTCCTTTTATTTCTTTGAATAGCATTAAACCTTTGTTTCTTGGTTTATCAAAATTGCATTGGAGATCTATTTACACTGAACACAAACAGGAGTACAAAATAAATATGAAAAGAATCAAGCTGCAAATACAGCATGACTTGATTTTTTAAAATTTTTCTATAAAATAGTAATAGGGCCAGTCCATGGCCTTGTGGTTAAGGGAGGTGTATCTCACAAGGCTGACCACATAGAGTCCTGGACCCAGTGGCTTGAAAAACATGCTGGCATGCGTGTGTGTGTGTCTAAACTCCCAGAAGAAAGGAGAGCTGGATGAAAAGGGATTGTGGTGTAATCATGCTGCACTGGAGCTTGCTTTCTTTCACCTCTGCTTCTCTCGCTGAGATGAGCACATGTGCGCTCTGGGAAACTGAAAAAAAAAAGTTTTAAAATTAAATAAAGTGTTATTGGGACCAGCAGATGGTGGAATGGTTACTTTGCTGGACTCCTACATGGTTGACTGGGGTTTGAATTCTGAACCTGGTAGCTTGAAACTTATACTGGGCATGTGTGCCCCAAATCCTAAAACAAGAATGGAGGAGAAGGAATTGTGGCATGGCCATTCCCCTTGCGGATTGATTTCTCACTTTTTGTATCTCTGGCAAGCGCCTGTGCCCTAGAATAAAAATATCTCTCAGAAAAAAAAAAAAATGGGTACCAGCAGTTTGCGTAATGGCTATGTCACTGAACTCCCATGTAGTTGACTGTGGTTAGAGTCCTAGACCTGGTGATTTAAACTCTCGCCAGTTGCATGGGCGTGCATGCCCAAGATATCCAGAGGAGAATGGAGGAGAAGGGATTGCTGCGTGGCCATCCCCCTGGGGGGTGATTTCTCGCCTTCTGTCTCTCTGTGTCTCTGGTGAGCCCACGCCCCCATAGCAAAAACCTCTCAAAAAAAAAAAAAAAAAAAATGAGGTGCCCAAATAAGAATCCAGAAATCACAGAGCTATTTCTCCCTGAAGACTGCTTTCCCTTTTCTTGGACGCCTGACACTGGATTCCCACATGGTAAAACATGGCTCAAGTCTTGGACCTAGTGGTTTGCTTTCTCACTTTCTCTCTCTCTCTCTCTTTCTCTCTGGTCAAATTGAAAAATAAATGTATAAGTAAAATTTAAAAATAATTCTTTAAAAAAAGAAGTATTAGTATAGTCAAAGGAAGAGAGACCAAATATATGTTGTTATTGGAATAGTTACTGAGAGTCTTTAACTTCTGAATCGTACACTTTAGCGATATTTAATTGATATAATGACTCATGAGTAATTTTAAAATAAATATGATTTTTAAATATTTAATCAAAAAACAAGATAGAGATTTGGGGAATGGGGAGAACTTTAAGTACAATCCTATTATCAGAAATCTTTGTTCTATGGCTTTGTCTTGTATACATAATTTCGTAAAAAGTATTTTATCAAGAATAAAATATGCAAAAAAGGTAAAACATTACATAGACTAACAAAGTTGTGATTATGTGCCTAATATCCAGAGAGGAGAATGGAGGAGGAGGGATTGGGGTGTGGCCATTCCCCTGGGGGCCGAATTCTTTGCTTTCTGTCTTTCTGTCTCTCTGTCTCTGTTGAGCACATGTACCCAATAACAAAAAAAACTCAAAAAAAAAAAAGAACAATTGTCTTTTTGTGTGCATGCAGCACTGTAAAGGGGAAGAGATGACCTCTAAAGTTAAATCTCATAACAATTGGAACATTCTGCATGAGCATGGCGTTATTAACAATTCTCTGCTGATATCTAATATCCATTTCATGCTTAGATTCCCCCCTCCCCCCCGTTGTCTCCCATATAAAATAAAGTTTTGAACCTAGAGGAGTAATATCAAGATCTATCCTCTGGGGACCAGGCTGGAGAGACAACATTGTGAAGAAATAAGTCTACTCCATTGGTTTGATAAAGATCCCTGCAAGAGACTGTAAAGGGAAGAATTTTCCGTTTTATCTGGTTGATGCTTGCTGCGAAATCATGATTCTAAGGTCACCTTTTTTTCAAATCTGAAGAGATAATAGGTGATTTTGGGGCCTGTTGGACAAGGGAGGGTTGAATAACAAAAGACCTTTTTGAAATTGCTACTTACAGGAAGGCTGCCTAAAAGAGCCAAGTGGAAGCTTTCCAAAAGGCTAGGGCTGGGCCCAGTGTGGCAATAGAGTGGCCACGAAAGACAGTCTTTATTTATTTATTTGGAGAGGTTTTTGCTGTAGGGCGCGTGTGCTTGCCAAAAAGACAGAGACATAGAGATTGAAAGCGAGAAATCACGCCCAGGGGGGATGGCCACGGCGCAATCTCTTCTTCTCAATTCTCCTCTCCAGATCATAGACACACATGCACACGCACCCAGTGTGAGTTTAAGCCACCGGGTTCAGGACTCGAACTATGATTGATTGACTACATGGAAGTCCACTGACATAGCCATTACGCTAACTGCTGGTCTCAAAAGACAGTCTTTAAATTTGGCTAGAGCCAGCAATTGGAGGTCCTGTTTGCTGAACTGAAAAAGGTAAATTATGTTACCAGAGGTATTAGTAGTCCCCAAATTCCCTACCAAACTGCTCTTTGAGTCTTCCTAGGTTTTTATTTCTAGACCAAAGGGAATCGTGCAAGGGCTAGTTTAGAATCTGGTTTTGCAGAAATCCCCCATGACTATGTGGATGTTTAGCCTGGTTCTCAATGTGCCCTACAGTGATGAGATTTGCATTTAGAATGAATCCTTTACAACTGCATTCTCTAATACTTGGAATTTGGGTAGTGTAACTATTTAAACAGACTCTTATCTTACTTTAATGTTATTCTTTCTTTCTTTCTTTCTTTTTTTTAAAGAGGTTTTCGCCATAGAGTGCAGTGCCAGAAAGACAGAGAGACGGAGAGACAGAAAGCAAGGAAACCCTCCCCACCCCCGGGGGGATGACCACATTGCAATCCCTTCTCCATTCTCCTCTTGGGATCTTGGGGACGCATGCACATGCGCCCCGCTTGAGTTTAAGCCACCTGTGTCCAGGACCCGAACCGTTGTTAACTGCATGGGAGTCCTGCGACAGAGCTATTATGCCAACTCCTGGTCCCTTACTTTTATTATTTCTAATTTAAAACTGTGGCAATGTCAAAAAATTCTTTTGAGAAAATACAAGCACATTTGTTTTGATGTCACTACATTTCACTTTAACCATTGAAAATTTAGTATCTAATTTGAGATATGGAAGCGCAAATTATACTTTGAACCTCAGTCTTTATTTTCATTTAAAAAAATAAAATACCTGAAGTTTTTTTTTGGGTGTGGGGGGGAGAGGTTTTTGCTATAGGGCGCATGTGCTTGCCAGACAGACAGAGAGAGACAGAGAGAAAGGGAGAAATCACCCCCCAGGGGGGATGGCCACGCTGCAATCCCTTCTCCTCCATTCTCCTCTCCGGATCTTAGGCACACACGCGCTTGGCCTGAGTTTAAGCCACTGGGTCCAGGACTCGAACCGCGGTCGACTATGTGGGAGTCCAGCGACATAGCCATTACACTAACTGCTCGTACCAAATACCTGATGTTTTTATATTGATTACCTTTGAAATAATATTATTGATATATTAGTTTACATTGAAATATGTTAAATGGACCTGCTCTTCCTTATTGTTTTTTGTTTGCATTTTTAAATGCCAGAGGGCACATGTGAGTGTACACTCCCAATGGTTTGTAGTCACACCACAGTCATTTTTCCTTCAGTTCTCCATCCAGTTGGAGTGCTGTATATTGTTCAGGTATACCTGGTGTAATGTTTCCAGGGTCCAGACTTGAACCTCATTTGAATAGGTAGGACCCAGCTTTCAATTCACAGCTCCTAACTGCTTTGTCTAAAGGTGACTCTTTTTTTGCTTTTTCTTTTATTTAAAGAACTATTTTATGTAACTTGATTTATTTACTTTAATTTGACCTGAGAGGGACATAGAGAGTGAGAAAGCAAGCCTTCAGGTCCAGGACTCGAAACTGCGGTTTGCCATGTGGGAGTACAGTGCCCTTAACCACCATGCCGCCTGCCAGCCGCCCCCCCCCCCGCTTTACTTTTTGTAAGCAGAATTTCTGAGGCTGGCAGGTGATGTGGTGGTTAAGACATTGACTCCTACAAAGTGACCGCTCTTTGAGTCCCGGACCTGGCCATTTGAAGAACATGGCAGGTGCCTGTGTGTGCATGCCCAAAATCCTGACAGGAAAATAGAGCGGTAGGGATTGTGGATGACCTTCCTCCTTAGGGGATGATTTCTCCCTTTCACTCTCACTGTCTCTCTGTCTCTCTCCAATGAGAGCTCGGCCCTGTGGCAAAACCTTAACTAACTAAATAAATAAAAATACAATTCCTAAGTACCTACTTTGTGATGCTACAGTAGTATGTTGCTCAAGAAAAGCCAGATCATGGGCCAGTCGGTGGCATGGTGGTTAGGGTTGCTGGCTCCCACATTGCTACTGCACATCCGAGTCCCAGACTCTTGCTGGATGGCTTCTGTGATGATGATACCCAGGTTCTTGGTGTTTTGGACAACAAATTGAATGAAACACACTAATAGTGAAAGAAAAAGTTAGTTTATTAAATAAACGTGAATGTACAATCCTGAGAGGTTGGAATGAGCCTGCCAGGACAGGGAAGGAGTGGCTCAAAAGGTCCTTGCAGTTGCATTCTGTGAGATTTATCATTTCTAATTTAGGTCGTGTTCGTTGATCATGGGCTGGTCCCACTGATTGTTCTCCTTCTCATCTCATTGGCTTTATTAAATGTGGATGGGCTCACTGATTTCTCATTGGCTATTTTAAATGTGGCTTAGCCCACTGATTTATCTTATTGGCTATATCAAATTTGGCTTAATCAGATAGACATCTCCCACTAATCTGCTTTCATTACCTTGGGCAGAGAATTCTCTGCCCTTTTAATTTTTTTTCATTCTTATTTAAAAAATTTGTCCACATAGGAAGATGTCCCCCTTACCCGCTTCCATTTGGTAGCTTTTTCCTGCCTCAAGACTAGTGGTTTGAAAAACATGCTTGGTGCCTGTGTGCATGCATGCTCAAAATCCCCAAAGGAGGGAGAAATGGAGAAGTGATTGCAAACTGACCATCTCCTTGGGAGGTGCTTTGTCATTCCTGTTCTTCCCCTCCCCCACAAGGTAGCCCTGTTTGTAAACCTTATGC
>NW_006159730.1:2139945-2159477 GCF_000334495.1 Tupaia belangeri chinensis | reverse complement strand
AGGAATGCATACAGATGCCCAAAATCTACCCTGCTGGACAACTGTATAAAAGGGATTATGGCATAATCAGACCCTGTGACAGGATTTTTATTATTTCTCTCTCTTTTTTTTTTCTCAATGTGCACACACTATCATGAATTAAGGGGAAAAAAAAGCTTTAAAAAATATATAGCTCCTGCGACCAGCAGTTGGCGTAATGGCTATGTTGCTGGACTCCCATGTAGTCCACTGCGGTTCAAGCCTGGACCCAGCGGCTTAAACTCAGGCCAGGTGCGTGTGTGTATACCCAAGATCCCGAGAGGAGAATGGAGGAGAAGGGATTGCGACCAGCTCTCCCGGGGGGTGATTTCTTGCTTTCTATCTCTCTCTTTCTGGCAAGTGTGTGCACCCTATACCGAAAACCTCTTAAATAAATATATATATAACTCTTAAAACATTTTTACATTATATTTTTATTAGATAGTGCTTCCTGGAAACCAGCTTCAGTTTTGAGGCCAGTCTAATAAGAATGTGAGACAATAGAACTTTAGGTTCTGAAAACATTTATTCTAGAAACAACCATTTTTACATAATCTCCATAAAGCTCCTATCTTTTCTGTCCTTGTGTAGAGAATGTCATCGTACTCTGTATTTGCTGGGTTGATATACTGAGGCAAGAGCAGTAATGCAGAGCTCAGGATGGGTGGAAAAGGTAAATAAGATACTGTTGACCTTTGTGGCTGAATTTGGGTTTTGACCATGTAAAAATTTGGAGAAGACTCATGGAATATTAGAAAACTATTGGAGATAAATCAGACATGGGTAAATCAGAAACTTAAGATTTAGTGGTGTTTTAAATGTCTGGTGAAGAAATCCACTTGGTGGTTGAATTTGGATTGATTTTTGTCTTGATGTGGGAGTCATGAGCAAATAAACATAGATTCAAGTGGAAACGTGAAGAGAAAATATCCACAGGAACCGCATACCATCATTTCTAGTGGGCAGAGGAGTGAGCAAGGAAAACTGAAATCATGAGTGAGAAAATGAAGGGACTATCCTAGGGTAGTGAGCAACAGTATCTAAAGATATTCTTGGGAAGCCAGGGGTGGTTAAGGCACTGGACTTCCACATGGCTGACCTCAGTTCAAGTCCTAGACCTGGCAGCTTGCTTTCTCATTTTCTTTGTCTCTCTAGTGAACACATGTGTCCTATAGCAAGTTAAAAATTAAAAACAACAGTAATAAATGAAATTAAATACAACAATTCTTTAAAAAAGTGTACTATGGAAGTCCATTGATTTGGCTATTAGAACTACATAGGTGAATTTTTTGAGCAGTTTCCTTTTTGTGGTGGAAAAAATTAACCTAATGATATTGAACCTAAAAGTACGTGTTTGACAGAAAGTGCGTGTAGATTTTTTGTGGATATACTTTCAGTGTAAAGAGGTGCTAAAAAATAGGAAGGGAACTAAATGCTCCTGGATGATTTTGTTTTCTCAAGACAGAAAAGACTTGAGCTTGTAACAACCTGTGAAGAAGGAGCCAGGAGGGGAAGATTTACAGATCTCTAAACTCTGGCTCCAGAAAGTGCTCTGATTTTTCTGTTAGGAATGTGTAAACACCTCTCATCTCTAGCTAAGTGCTGATGGTGAATAAATATTCAGTATTCTTGGAGCTTATGTTCTTAGAAAGCCAGGACAGAAATAGACACTGTATTATTTTTTTCTTTTAGAGGAAACATTGGAGGAACTGATTAGAGACTGCCGACCATACGTACGATATGAAAAGAACTGAAAGTCCAAACCCTTGTTGGGACCTTGTAGGATCATAAATTAACGAGTTATCTGATGATCTTCTGGGTGGAGTTGGCAATGCCCCCCCCCCCCGAATCTTTATCTTTAATCATGAGAGCATTCCTGGCAAGATAATTTGAGAGAAGCTAAACTCTACTGGAAAATAGGATTTGTCCTAGGATTAAATCTCTGGAATATTGCAGAGCACTTACTTTTTTTTTTTTTTTTCCACTATAGGGCGCGTGCGCTCGCCAGACAGACAGAGAGAGACATAGAGACAGAAAGCGAGAAATCACCCCCCAGGGGGGATGGTCACGCCGCAATCCCTTCTCCTCCATTCTCCTCCCGGGATCTTGGGCACGCACACACACGTGCCCGGAGTGAGTTTTAAGCCACCGGGTCCGGGACGCGAACCGCGGTCGACTACGTGGGAGTCCACCGACATAGCCATTACGCTAACTGCTGGTTCCCCAGAGCACTTACTTTTTGAAAACAAAGTTCAATTTTTAAAAACAGCATCTTTGCAGCCTTTCTTCTATCTTTAGTATGAGTGCATATAATCACATTTGTACAAACTAGTGTGATTGAATCTTGTCTGATTGATGAGGCAATCTGCAATTTGTATGCTCTTTCAATTTATTTCTGTTACTTTAAAAAAATTATTATTGGGGTTGGGCCATGGCGTGGTGGTTAGAGGTGCTGGATTCCCACTCAAATAATGGTGGTTCGAGTTCCAGACCTGAGGGCTTGGTTTCTCATGCCCCCCACCCCCATTCTGTCCCTCTCTGGTCAAATGAAAATAAATAAATAAATAATAAAGTTAAAAATACAATAATTCTTTTTTTTAAAAAAAAGTATCGGATTATAAATTGGTTTCTCAATTCATCCACTTAATTTACATGCTTGGTGTCAATCCAGTATATATGAATATTGATTTTGACATGAAGTGATAATATACTGAATAGCAATGCAGAACTTCAACAACTCTAAGTTGATATCCTTTCACAAAGAAGAATAAAAGCAGTCAAGTGGGCTCAGACAGGTAATTATCCTCACAACCTAAGAAAAGAAACTACCAATGGAATCATATTGTTCTTTTAAATTCTAAACATATATGGTAATTTTAGTTTACTAAATTTTCCTGATTATTAGTAACTAATGGAAATTATTGTAAATGTTAATACTTGTTTTGCTGTTAAATTGTTTTCTTTTAGCACAGTGCCTGGGGGTTACACACTAGGACCTTGTTGATAAAAAGACCTCTTATCTGAGGCCTGGCTCAGGGTATTGATCTGTATCAAATAAAAACTTACCAGTAGAATGGAGATTTTAAGAGTGCTTATCTCTATAGAGAAAGCAAGTGAGATAATTCCTATGAGGTGTTAATAAAAATGCCTGGTAAATGCTATTAATAAATATTCTTTTCCTGAGACCAGCAGATGGCATAATGGCAGCATAATGGCCATGTTGCTGGACTCCCATATAGTTGAACACGGTTTGAGTCGCGGACCCAGTGGCTTAAACTCACACCAGGTATGTGTGCATGTGTGCCCAAGATCCTGAGAGGAGAATGGAGGAGAAGGGATTGCAGCATGGCCATCCCCCACACCCCCTTGGGGGGGATTTCTCGCTTTCTGTCTCTCTGGTGAGTGCATGGGCCGTATAGCAAAAAAAAAAACTAAAAAAAAAAAAAAAAACAAACCTCTTTGAAAAACTAACACATAAGCTCCAAGAATACTGAGTATTTATTCACCAGCAGGACTTAGCTACCTTTTCCTATGAGTGAATTTCAGGTTAGAATAGATTTTGTTTTTATATGTTGTGAAAGGACAAGTGGAAAAGAGAAAATGAATGTATGTTTTAAGTAGTCAGTTCATTTTAACACATATTAAGGTCCAACAATATGTAAAGGTACAGGATTCATTTAATTCTCAACAGTCAAGTGTCCGGTAAATGTTATTACCAGTCCTGTGTTATCTAAGGAAATAGAGATTCCCAGAAGCTTCGTAGAACAAGGATTTGCTAAGGCTCAGTTGGTTGGTTGCGAGTTGGAGCTGGGAGAGCAGCCAGCACTAGGGTCTAGCCAAACCCATGTTCTTGATTTCGTTGTGAATGAAGCTGTTAGGGTACTGAAAAAAAGCAAAAGAATAATACACTGGACACCAGAGCTGGTTGGTTTGTGTGTGTGTTTGTGTATGTGTGTTGTGGCATTTATTTTCTAATGCCCCCACCCTACCCCTAGGCAACCAGTGGTTTTCTTTCTGTTGCATAAACTGGTTTGCATTTCCTAGAGATTTATATAAATGATCAGTAGTTCCTTTTTATAGCTAAAAGGACCTTTGTCTAGGTATAATACATTGTGAAGCTATTTGGGTTGTTTCCACTTTTGAGCCATTTAATAAATCTTCCATGAACCTTGGCGTATGCCTTTGTTTGTAGGCATGTTAACATTTCCCCTGGATAGTCCTAGAAGTGGAATGTCTAGTCTCATGGTGGGTGTATACCTAAGTTTCAAGGAAACTACCAAACTGCTTTCTAAAATTGTACTAATATTTTACATTCTCTTCCACAGTTATATAAGTTCCAGTTCAATATATTCCTCATCAACACTTGGTATGGTGGATCTTTTATATTTTAATGAGAATGTGGAGATACCTCATTGTGATTTCATTTGCATTTCCTGACAATTAATGGTGTCAATCATCTTTTCATCAACTTGGTGGCCATTTGTACATCTTTTTAAAAAATTTATTATCATTATTATTTTAAATTTGTGATAGGATATATATATTCCACAGAGAGAGAGAGAGTAAAAGAGAAACAAGTTACCAGGTTTAGTTCTCAAACGATCTTCGGCCATGTCAAATCCAGCACTCCAACCACCATGACACCCGCTAGCCCCTGTACATATTTTTAAATATACATATAATTTCTTATTTATGTTTAATTGTTGCCCATATTCATGGCATACAATTGCTTTTCAAAGCATGTTGTAGTATGTGGTAATCAAGGATATTACCATATTCATCTTCAAAAAGAATATCACATTATGTTGTGTAACTATGATTTTCCTTCTGCTCACTAGTTTTTATTTCCTTTTATATATATGTGCGTGTATGTGTATATAAATATATTTAGAAACACCTGGTTTATTATTTTAAATAATTATTTGTTTTATTTTATTTTAAATTTGATCAAAGAGAGACAGGGAGAGAGAGAAAGTGAGAAAGGAAACTCCTAGGTTCAGGAATCAAAAGCATTCAGCTATGTGGGAGCCCAGCGCCTTAACCACCAGGCCATCTCTTGGCCTCAGAAATACCTTGTTGGGGCCAGTAGGTGGCGTGGTGTTTAAGGGTTCTGGACTCCCATATGGCCAACCCTGGTTTGAGTCCCGAACTTGGCGGCTTTCTTTCTCTCTGTGTCTCTCTCTCTGGTCAAATTTGAATAAATAAATAAGTAAATAAAGATAAATAAAATAATTTTTTTAAAAAAGAAATATCTTGTTCATTATAGACCTTCCCAAACCTATTTGCCTTGTTTACATGCATTCTTCTGCCTTTTTTTTTTCCCCTGAACTCCCACCCTCCTCATCAGCAAGGGTGGACTGCTGATGAGAAGACAATAAACAATAAAAAGCAGTGAGGTTCCCTTTCATATCCTCCAGGAATAGGCACAGGGAGACTCATGCACAGTCAAAGGACCCTTTGGTGTGATAGGAAAACTCCAGGGGAGGCCTGGGTTTTAGAGGGAGTTCTCCTTGGGGGGTCTAATAAAGGGGGAAGTTAAGTGTGTGGTATTTAAGGAATGGTAAAATTTGGCAATGGAGTTCTCAATTGTAACTTTGGGGGTAGAAGTTTTAAGATATTTGAATGAGGAGGGAAGTTGCTAGGGTGATAGCTTAAGGCAAATTTGTGCTGTTCCAGGTTTTTCTTCTTTTTTTTTGTCTTCTTTAACTGAAAATAAATGGTCTTGGCTCATAGCCCCAAGGAAGGGATTGTGACCTGGGACAGCTGTGACTAGAGAGCTTAAGCTCTTTGAGCACTAGGGATTTCTATACATTTGTAACACATTTTCAATTTACAATTTTTTTGTTACTAAACAAAGTTTCTGATAACTTCCCAAGTGCCTGTACCCTCCCCCTTCATCCCACCCCTTAAGTTTTACATCTTGCTTTGGCCAGATGAGGGTGGAGTTTTGTTGGGTAGAGGAATGAAAAGGCTGAAATAGGAAAGAAGCTTGACTCTAGTGAAGAGATTTTTGAATCTTCTGAGGTCTCTACAATGGCTCCCATTCCTGCCAGGCGCAGAAGACCTTCCAGTCTTTATGGCATCAAGGTAGGGGAAGTGGGGGTGAGGCTTATCCCATGCCTCACACCCACATCTCCAGGGCAGCACTTTGCTCTGACCCTGACTTGCTGTGGTTTTTTTAATTCCTTAGCTGGTGATCTTAAGAAGAATAGAAAAATGGAGATAAGAGGCAAAGCTCAAAGAATATTAGCACTTAGAAAACTTTGGTCTAGTAGGTATCAG
This sequence comes from Tupaia belangeri chinensis, assembly GCF_000334495.1. NCBI lineage: Eukaryota > Metazoa > Chordata > Mammalia > Scandentia > Tupaiidae > Tupaia > Tupaia belangeri. Next base: position 2,153,177 of record NW_006159730.1, on the reverse strand, counting down.
CTTTTTCTACCCAAAAAGGAAAAAGAGAACTAAGTTTCTGAACTTTGGAACTAACTGACTTTTCTACACCTACAAAACAAACAAAACAATAGCTGTTTTCAAATCTCTTTTGAAAGTTTTGTTGTTTTCCTAAATGTTCATTTTAGAATTATTCTTAGGTGGGTCTTCGGTGGGTAGCCATCTCATCTTTCCTGTTGACTGAAATAAGGTTTTTTTTTTTTTTTTTGGAGAGGTTTTCGCTATAGAGCGCGTGCGCTCCCCAGACAGAGAGACAGAGAGAAACATAGAGACAGAAAGCGAGAAATCACCCCCCAGGGGGGATAGTCACGCCGCAATCCCTTTACCTCCATTCTCCTCTGGGTATCTTTGCCACGCACACACACGCGCCCAGCATGAGATTTAAGCCACCGGGTCCGAGACGCGAACCGCATTCGACTACATGGGATTCCAGCGACATAGCCATTCCGCTAACTGCTGGTTCCCTGAAATATGTTTTTGATGACAAGCATGTTGGTTAGCATTGTATGGTTGTTGGTTATAGAACTGGGCCTGGCCTCCAAGTTTCTTTCTAGGGCTGGTCGGTGTAGAGGAAATATGGAGGAACATCAAATAGCTCGTGGAAAGTGCAGTTGAACTACGTGTTTATTTGGTGTAAAAATTAAAATCCATCATGGTTTTTTCCGTGTAATAAGCAGTATTCATTGACTTTGGAAGACCCTCCCCCACACATAGTAACTTACAGTCAATTTTAATGGAGGCTCTAGTAGTTCTCTCTGAATATTTTTTCTCCAGTTTTCAGGCCGAGATTGTAGGTCCTGAAAGTCTTGCTTGTGCTTCAGCACAAATACTTTGTGGCTGCGCCCTGTGCTCTACATAGTGATTTATAAGAACGTTATTTCCTTAAAATTTGGTTCTCTTAAGGTAGTAAATATCTGTTCTGGGCAACGGGATGGTTAAAAAACCTTACATATTCGGGGCCCTCATGTGGCAGGGTGGTTAAGGGCACTTGTCTCCCACATGGTCAACCGTGCTTCGAGTCCCAGACCTGGAGGCTTGCTTTCTCTCTCTCTCTCTCTCTCTCTGTCCCCCTCTGGTCAAAAGTAAATAAATAATTAAATGAAACTTAAATAAAATAATTCTTTTTTTTTTTTTTTAAAGAACGTTACTGGAGCCGGTAGTGGTATAGTGGTTAAGGTAGCTGGATTCCCAGATGGCCGGCTATGGTTCAAGTCCCAGACCTGGAGGCTTGCTTTCTCACTTTTCCTCTCTCTCTCATTTTGTCCCTCTCTGGTCAAATTGAAAGAAAGAAAGAAAGAAAGAAAGAAAGAAAGAAAGAAAGAAAGAAAGAAAGAAAGAGAAAGAAAGATTGATTCAAAAAAATTTTAAAAAGAGGGACTAGCAGTGAGCGGAATGGCTATGTCACTGGACTCCATTGTAGTCGACCTCGGTTTGGGCGTGCCCAAGATCCTGAGAGGAGAATGGAAATTTAAAAAAAGAAAACCTTCCATATTACAATGAGGTCACAGAATGCAGACGCACCATATATCCTTGGTTTTTAAATTTCAAATTGGGAGGCAGCTTTGCTGAAAGTGAACACAGTTGAGGAATAATGATCTATCCTTAGTAAAGGTCTTAGTAGGTTGTTTCTGATCGTATATTACCTTGAAAAGCTTTATTTTTTTCTATGATCTAAGCACCAATTTCTTGCTTCAGAAAATCCTGTGTGTATGGATTGTGTGTGTATATAGGGAGTTCTACAATCTGATTGTGTTCAAATGAGATGGTAATTACAGGATAAAATATCACTTTGCTAAGTGCCCCTTGACTTCCTGCTGGTTCAGTGAAATGACAAAATGGAGGAAGGCTGCAAACTATGACCAGACAATATCAAAGGAATTAAATACTCCTGTTAGTTCAGAATGGGCGGAAGAAGTCTGGATCAACCTATTGTCTTGGGATTTTTTAAAATAATTATTTATTTTATTTATTCATTCATTTATTATTTTATTTGACCAGAGAAAGAGAAAGATTGAGAAAGCAAGCTGCCAGGTCCGGGACTCAAATCGTGGTCAGCCATGTGGAAGTGTCCAGCACCTTAACCACCATGCCACCTGCTGGTCCTGAGATTTTTTTTTTTAAAGAGTTGTTTTTTTGTTTTTTGTTTTTTACTATTGAATTTTGTGCTCACTGGGAAGACAGAGACAGAAAGCCAGCCATCACCTTGGGTGTGGGGCTGGGGTGGGAGATGGCCACACCACAATCTCTTCATTCTCCTCTCAGGATTTGGGGCACACATGCACGTGCATCTGGCATGAGTCTCAAGCTGCCAGATCCGGGATTGAACTGTAGTCGGGCACATGGAGTCCAGTGTCTTACCCACTACGCCATGCTGGACTCATTTGGGAATTTATTTTAATTGCTAGAAGGTTCTTCCTTTTATCAGAGATAGACAGGTAGACAGAGAAAGAGAGAAAATACCGCTCCCATGTGCAGACCATGGGTCATGGTCACACTGCACTCCCATCTCTATTTCTCTGTCCTGTCTGGATTTCGGGCACAAATGCATGTGTTTCAACTGGTGAAGTTGGGATTCCAAATAGTCATGTGTGCTTCCTGCTCCCTTAATCACTGTCCACTAAGCCTTTGGGATGTTGATAACAAAGGACAGGCTTTTTTATTTAAAATGTAAGGCATTTTCCTTTATTCATGTAGTGTACCTGCACCACTGAGACAGACAACCACACTCCATGAGATCTGATTATACCGTAAACACACCTTCCACCTGTTCTGAGACCATCACATCTCAGACACTCGCAAATGCCCAACGTGTTCAAGTATGAGACCAGACCAGGGATTTGAACTGCAGGCCCCATGTGGGTTCAGGCTTCTCTTGAGCAGCTCATTACTGTACCATGAGGGCCCGAGGCCACCTATACTTAATTAAATTCATTCACTAATTAAGGAGAATAAAGATATTCTTTGGGTATATAAATCTCTTAAGGGATCACGAGATCCTCTCTGTAGAGTCTGTTTGATAAAGTCCCTTGCATAGCTATAAAATTGAAAGCTTTATGGACATTAAGAAATAGACCTCTCCTTTTACTCAATTGTATTTTCCTGGTAACTCCTATTATGATTTTAGGTTTATTCTACCCACTTTTCTTCTGTGCTAGGTCAGTGTTTGTGTGTCTTAAGTGAAAAGGCATGTCGCATCTCCAGTTTATTTATTTGCATTGATGCTATTTTATGGATACTTTGCCATGTAATCAATGGATCGATATGCAGAGTAATGGATACTTATCATTTCCTAGAGTGACTATACCAGTTTATGTATTTTATATTTTTCTATTTTAAATGTTATGTTGCATTTACAATTTGTACATTTTGCTATTTTATTTTTGCCTTTCCTGCGAGTAAAAAACTTGCCATTTTCATTTGCTCATCCTCTAGTAAAATTGCTTAGGTTTTTAAAAAAATATTTGTTTGTTTCTTTATTCACTCGTTGATTTTTTTTTTTTTTTGAGAGGTTTTTTCACTCTAGGGTGCATCCGTTCGCCAGACAGACAGAGACAGACAGACAGAAAGCGAGAAATCACCCCCCAGGGGGGATGGCCACGCCGCAATCCCTTCTCCTCCATTCTCCTCTCGGGATCTTGGGCACACACGCACACGCGCCCGGCGTGCGCCCAGCGTGAGTTTTAAGCCACCGGGTCCAGGATACGAACTGCGGTCGACTTCGTGGGAGTCCAGCGACATAGCCGTTACGCCAACTGCTGGTCCCTTCATTCATTGATTTTGATTTGACCAGGTAGTGACACAGAGAGAGAGAAAGTGAGTAAGCAAGCTAGCAGGTCAAGGATTCGTACAGCAATCATGTGGTAGTGTCCAGTGCTTTAACCACCGTGCCACCTGCTGGCCCCAAATTGCTTAGTTTTTGACCCTTTGGATTTCCACTTAAAGTGAATTGCTTATTCCTATCCTTTCCTTACTGTTCTGTTGCATCTGTTTTAATTTTTTGCTAATTTGTGGGAATCCTGTTACATTAATAACAATAGTCCTTCATATGTATTTCAGATATTTTCCCAGTCTATTTGACTTTATTAATGGCCATATTCCTCTTACCTCTTTTTGATTGATACACATATTAAGAAATACATTCATTTTTGCATCATGATTTACTACTTAGATATACACAAAAGCATATGCAGAAGATTTCCATAGCAATATTTTTTTCTAAATTTTGTATATTCTTATTTTCCTATACTGTTCCATTAAGATGAAAAACTCCTGTCACAGAGCACTAAATTGGTACTGGGACTAATGGATTGTGGTCAGCAAATTGAAAAGCACTATATTGTAGTGTCTCTGCTTTTAAAATTGTTTGTAATTTAAAAAGTTGGTTTTCATTTTCTTTATGGCTTCTCACTTTTTACTAATTTAGAAGGGTTTCCCCACGTTCTAAATTCTTTTACACCTAACATACTGGTGTTTGTGTATTTATGTGTACGTGTGTGCTAGAGAGAGAAACATGTAAAACTTCCATGAAATTCACATTCCACTATCCATAGGTAGTAATATTGGAATATACCCATTAGTTTGTATATGATTTATGAATTCTTCCTGGATACAATGCATAACAATTTTTATTTATTTATTTTTTTGGGGGGGTGGCCGGGGATAAGTGACCTTATTAGAGAAAGCCAAAGTTACAACGGACTTAAGAGTTGGCATTGGGGCCCTTCTCGCCAAACATGGGCACAAAATTAACAAAGCACGGGTTGTACTGCATTCGCCACTCGGCCCGGCCCATCTTCTTCTTCTCCTGTCTGGCCACCTTGGGAGTCTGACCTCTCACTTTCCCAGCTCGGGTCAGGGAACCATGGACTTTACCTCGAAGCATACAGCCGGCTACTTCCAAAGTAGGCAGGGCCTCCACCCCACACTGGCCCAGTGTAGCCTCATCCTCCAGGGGCGTGCCTGCCAGGAGCATGACCTGGTCTTCAGGGGCGATGCCCTCCATTGAGGATCCATGGGTCTCTGCCCCCCATGGGCAACCGTTTCCTGGCAGGTCACCTCGAGGGTATGTAGCTCCTGGGCGCGAACGATGTCTGTGACTGAGGAAAACAAAAAGCCTCAATCGCAGTCGAGATACCGCGAAGATGGGAGTCGAGCGCGTAAAATATTTTTTTAAGAAAGAGATTTTGCTATAGCGCGTGTGCTAGCTGGAGAGACAGAGAGACAGAAAGTGATAAATCACCAGCCTGGGGGGTGGCCACACCACAATCCCTTCTCCATTCTCCTCTTGGGATCTCTGGGCCCTGAGCCTAGGACTCAAAGCATAGTCAGCTATGTGCGAGTACAGCGATGTAACTGTTCTGCCATCTGCTGGTCCCTTGGTGAAATTTCAACAGATTACTTGGCCCACAAAGCTTCAAATTATTACTATACCTTCCTTTACAGAAAAAAATGTGCTATACTCTGTCAAGAATGATGTGTTTAGGCAACTTATAGTCTGTTCACACCTTTCCATGTTAATAAGTGAATTTGGGGGGCAGCAGATGGCATATTGATTAGGGGCACTGGATTCCCACATGGCTGAAGGCAATTGCAGTCCTGGACCTGGCAGCTTGCTTTCTTACTTGCTTCTCTCTCTCTCTGTTCAAAATTTTTTAAATAAATAAAGTTAAATAACATAATTCTAAAAGAGAGTTTTTTTGTCATAGGGCAAGTGCACTAGCCAGAGACAGAAAGCGAGAAATCGCTTGTGGCGATGGCCACAATCCCTTCTCACAGCTCCATTCTTCTCCCTGGATTTTGGGAAATTACACCCACTTGCCAGGCATTAGTTTTAAGCCACTGGATCCTGAACTCGAACCGCTGTTGAGTAGGGTGGGAGTCCAGCGACGTAATCATTACACCATCTCCTAATCCTCAAAGAAATTTTTGTCCAAACCATTTCTCTCTTATAAAAATATAGTGTTTTTTGACAGGAATATTTATATCTTTTTCATATTTAGAGTTTTTTTTTTTTTTTTTTTTTTTGAGATTTTTGCTATAAGCTGCATGTGCTCACCAGACTGAAATAAATCAGGGGAGATGGCCACCCTGGATTCCCTTCTGCATTGTCCTCGTGGGATTTTAGGCACACACACCCACATTGCCCAGAATGAGTTTCAAGCTGTTGGGTCTAGGACTTCAACCATGGTTGACTATATGAAAGTCCAGCAACGTAACAGTTATGCTGGTCCCAGTATGGGAATTTTTAAATTAATTAATTAATTTCTTCAGAGAGATTGCTATTGCCTATAGGGTTTTAGTGCCATGATTACTTAGGGCAGTGCTCTATGTGCTCAGGGGGACCTCAGCACATAAATCCAGGATCTTTCCCATGTGGGTACATTTGTTTACCAATAAGTCACCACTTGGTCCCGTGTTTAAATTATTCACCTATCTTTTTTTCTTTTATTTAAAGAGGTTTTTGATATACGGCATGTGCACTTGCCAGAAAGACAGAAAATGAGAAATCACTCTCAGGGACGATGGCCACACCACAATCCCTTCTCCTCCATTCCCCTCTCAGGATCTTTGGCACACATGCACATGCGCCCATGTGAGTTTAGGCCACCAGGTCCAGGACTCAAACCAGAGTCGACTACATGGGAGTCCAGTGATGTAGCCATTTTTGCCATCTGCTGGTCCCAACCTATTCTTTTTATTGCATGATTTAAGGTTAGGGGCTGACTTTCTTCCTGTGTCATTATGAAAACAGTGTCATTTTTCTATAACTGTTTAGAAATCCCAGGTTTCTCCATTTTAAATGTTTTTGTCCTTCCATGACTGGACTCAGAGAGAGAGAGAGAAACAGTGAGAGGGAAAGCAAGAAATAATCCCCAACCCAAGGGGGATGGCCATGCCGCAATCCCTTCTCCTCCATTCTTTGCCTAAGATCTTGGGGATGCAGGTGCACGTGTCTGATGTGTGTTTCAAGTTACCAGGTCCAGGACTTGAACTGCAGTGGACCATATGGGAGTGCAGCGACGTAACCACTATGCAATCTGCTGATTCAATATGTATCATTTTGAATTGCTAGAGAGTGTATGACCTTACCTCATTTTTGGTAGACTTCATCTCACTCTCTCAGTGGCAAGGACACACACCCTCTTATAATTGAAGGGGGAGTTAAAAACCCAAAATTAAACACAACAGAAACATCCATCAATATAATAAAGATCACTGTATCTCACAAGAATTATTTTTATTTTTATTTATTTACTTTTTAAAATTTATTTTATTTTATTGGAGAGGTTTTTGCTATAGGGCATGTGCACTCACCAGAAAGAGAGACAGAATGCGAGAAATCACCTCCTGGGAAGATGGTCATGCTGCAATCCCTTCTCCATTATCCTCTCAGGATCTTGGGCATGCACGCACATGTGCCCTGTATGAGTTTAAGCGACTGGTTCTGGGACTCAAACTGCTGTCTACTACATGGGAGTACAGCAACATAGCCATTACAGCAACTGCTGGTTCCAACAAGAATAATTTTTAGTGAAAGGAAGATAAAGTTAGAAAATTAGCAAAATACATGTATGATGTTCAGTATCAAGACTGGGTAACTCTTGGACTGTGTGATAGATGACTAGATGGAAGTTTCATGCTTTGGATCTGGACTCAGGGTGTTTATTTTGTTAAAGTTCACTTAGGGTTAGTATCGTTTTCTGTTTGCTGTTCTACTGTAACATAGTTTTCATTTTAATGATAGTGGGTGTTGGACCATGGGCTGATAGTGAAAACAATGCCCTGTGAGTTTCACCCATATTTATATCCTGAGACTGGGATATGCATTCCCGTGTTCGAGGGCCAGCTGAGGCTGGAGTTGATTGTGGTGTCGTGGTCGCTGAAGGAGAGTGCTATCTCTCTGCATCTTTTAAAGTTATTTTATTTTATTTATTGTTACTGTTACATTTTAAAATTTGCTGTAGGGCTTGTATGCTCACCAGAGAGTGACAGAGAAAGAGAGACGAAAAGAGGAAAATGAGAATGCAATTCATCAGGTCTAGGACTCAAACTGTTGATCGCATGGGAGTACACTGCCTCAACCACTACACCACCTCGTGGCCCTTTTCTGCCTCTCTTGATTATGAAAGAATTACATAAATAAACTTAGTAAAAAGATAGATAATGCCCACTGAGTTGTAAAATGTACAAAATATTGATTATTGGAGAAAGGAAAATAAACCTTAAAAATAGAAGGTAGATGTGTCCCACTAAATACTATAAATTAAAAAATGTTTATTAAGTTTCTATCAAATAACAAATGAATATGTATGCCAAAATATAACAGGCAAGAGATTATTAATAGGTTTTATTTATCTTTTTGAATTTATCCTATAGTCTTGTTTTTGCTATTTTATAACCATTTTGAATCTGTAAAAAGCAAAAATAATATTATTTTAGGTTGTATTCACAATGGCTTTACACTAGTTCCAATTCAATTAAGTCCCTACTTTTGCCAGCAGGTGGCATAGTGGTGCGCTGGAGTCCCACATGGCCAGCCATGGTTCAAGTCCCAGATGTGGAGACTTGCTCTCTAGCTTTCCCTTTCTCTCTCTCTGGTCAAATTAAAAATAATAGTAATAACAAATGGTATTAAATAAATAAATCTTTTTTAAAAATTTAAGACCCTACCACTTTTATTCATATTATTAAGGAAATGGTGAGTCATTTCTGTATTTATTTTACAGGTAGATTTTGAAAACAAACCAGTAAATGGCCTCAAGTCAGAATCCATGGAATACAGTAGGTGTGGTCATGGGGAAGAACAACGATTAGAATTGGATCCACATCCACTTGAAAATGTAACTAAAAATGAAGAGAGCATGACAGGGCTCCAGATCGACAAATGGACAGCAAGCAAGAAATCACATTTCACTGGTCAAGTCACAGGAGATTTCAGTTCAAGTGTCACAGAATCTGGAAAATCAAAAAACTCTGAAGATGACAATAAGCAAACCAAACCTCCGAAATTGTTTACACAAACTCTGAGAAATGGCATTAAAAATGTGCCCTTTGTACCACCTGAAACCGATGTGTCATTTAAAAAATTCAATATTGAAGAGTTTGACAAGGCATTTGAAAACAGTACCTGTAACGTGCTGAAAGACCCCGCAAACCATCACAATGCCATGAGCTCCATTGTGACTAATGTCAGTTGTGATCATCTCAAGGGAAGAAATAATGTCTTAGTCTTCCAGAAGCCTGGCTTTAACTGCAGATCTATTCAAGACTCTGCAAACCTCAGCTTAAACAGTCATACTGGTATACACAGTGAGGGCGATTTACCAAATACCCCTGAGAATTTACCAAGTAAAGAACCGCAAGACGGATCTCCAGTTCAGCCAAGTCTTCTATCCCTAATGAAAGACAGGAGATTAACATTAGAGCAGGTGGTGGCCATAGAGGCCCTGACTCAACTCTCAGCAGCCCCATCAGAGAATTCTTCCCCCTCAAAGTCAGAGAAGGATGAAGAAACAGATCAGAGAACAGCCAGTTTGCTTAATAGCTGTAAAGCTATCCTCTATTCCGTACGAAAAGACCTCCGAGATCCAAACATAGAAAGAGAGCCACAGAATCCTCGTCACTGTTCATCTTTGGAAAAACAAAGTTCACGTAGCACAGTGGTGTTCAATGGCCACAATGGCCAAAATACCCTTTCCAAGTCCCCTGTCAGCTCAGCTTGTAACCAAGTATCCAAAAAGTTGCAAGAAAGTTCGAAAGTTGCAAATTCCCTATCTCTTTTCACACCAAAATCAAATGCCACAAAAATTGATACCAATAAGAGTATTGCTCAGGGTAGGATTACTCTTGACAATTCTAAGAATTTACATCAGTTGCACATAAGAAGTAATAAAGTGGCATCTTGTAACCAGCTACTAAACAGCGTTAAAAATTTGGACTCAGATGATCCATCAAGTCAAGATGTTACTCACAGTAAAATCGAGGAAGATGTTGCAACACAGTTAACACAACTAGCATCAATCATTAAATTCAATTATATAAAACCAGAGGACAAAAAAGTTGAAAGTACACCGACAAGCCTTGTTTCCTATAATGTACAGCAAAAATCTAGTCAGGAGAAGGTCTTAATACAACCAAAACCACCTTCAAGTGTACAAAATGATCGTAGCTCATCATTAGTAAAGCAGAAGAACACAACCCAAAAAAAGACAAAATCCACCCCCTCACGAGATCGGCGAAAAAAGAAGCCCTCAGTTGTAAATTGTCAAGAAAATGATCAAAAGAAGCAGGAACAGTTGTCATATGAGTATAGTAAGTTACATGACATTTGGATAGCATCGAAATTTCAAAGATTTGGTCAATTTGGACCACACGAGTTTCCTATTCTGTTGGGAAAACTTTCTCCCCTCACCAAAGTGTGGAAACCACTGGCTCCAACGAGTGCAGCCCTGCAACAAAAGAAATTATTTCCTCCGCTCGCTCAGATAAAATTCGAGAGATATCCTGAATTAGCACAGGACAAAATGATGAAGGTGGAACCATTGGATTCATTCCCCATATGTCATTTCAAAACAGAATCTGACGGACAGGTGTTTACAGATAAAGCGTCTCAGGTACAGTCTGCAGTGAATGTCAATCAGAAAGCTCACCCCCTGCCCCAGCCCTACTCTCCACCCAACCAGTGTGCTGATGTGATGGCTGCCAGTGACCAAACTCAGTTTCATCAGGATTGTGAAGAGCAACTCGTCCATCAGAGAGTGCCACCATTGCCTGGTACCTCTCATGAGACACCCTTACCGGACCCAGCACAGATTCTCAGGAATGTAAATGTAGTTTGTTCAGGTGGAATCACAGTGGTTTCTACCAAAAGTGAAGAGGAAGTCTGTCCATCTAGTGTTGGAGCATCAGGAGTTTCCCCAACAGATAGTACCCAGAAAAGTTTTAACGATTATGCCATGAACTTCTTTACTAAGGCTACAAAAAACCTGATATCTGTAACAAAGGATACTGAAGTGCCAGAGTGCGACTGTCTAGGTAAGTCCTTGTGTGCTTGTGTTCGTCTTTCACCTGCATAAATTGCCTCAAGTCATGACAGAATCAAGTTCTGATCAATCTTTTTCTTGTGTGGTATTTTTGCTCCATTCCCATTCTAGCTAAGTTGGACTAAGTAATACTGTACCCATTTTTCTGTGGGACTTTTATTGATTCTGCTTAGAAAAATGGAAAATTCAACTCATAATTTGGAAAAACCAAGGTAAACTTTCTCAAGTGGAAAATATGCTGATTTTTCTCAAGGCTAACTGTCTCTCAAGTTGTTTCTTGTGTGTATCATAAGAACAAATTTCCATCATTCTTTCTTGCAGTTTGTTTATTCTTCCTACATGCAAAAGATTTGCAGCCCACAAGCCTTTCATTGAAAATATCTTCATTGTAAGATATAACATGCATGCACAGAATATGAAAAATATGTACAATTTAACACACATCGTGGGAAATATCTGTGTGATTACCTACCCACTCATGATGAAAGAGGACTGATTGATTTCATTTTCAGTGTGTATTGCTTTTGTTTTCTATAATATTATGGTTGTACCCAAACATTAAGAAATTCTGCAATCTTGGCTGCTTTAAGAATTTTTTTTTTGAGTTTTAAAATAATTATTTATTTTATTTTATTCGTTATTATTATTTTAATTTGTTTAGAGAGAGAGAGAAAGTGAGAAATCAAGCCACCAGGTCCAGGACTCAAACTGCAGTTTGACCATGTGGGAGGCAGTCCAGCATCCCAACCATCATTCCACCTGCCAATGCTGAGTTTTAAAATATTTTAACAAGAGGCCAGCAGGTAGTGTGGAGGTTAAAGTGCTGGTTTTCCGCATGGCCATCTGTGCATCAATTCCCAGACCCGGCAGCTTAAAAATCATGTTGGCAATGTGTGCCTGTGTGGCCAAAATCCAGAGGTGATAATTGAGAAGAGACTGAGATGTGTCCATTTCCCCTGGGAGGAAATAGTGATTTCTGCCTTCCCCCACTCTGTCTCTCCTGTGAACACACGTGCCTTAAATCAAAAACAAACAAAAATTTTGAGCGTTTTTTGCTATAGGGCACATGCGCTCACCAGAAAGACAGAAAGAGACAGACAGAAAGCAAGAAATTACTCCCCCCCCCCAGGTGGGGGGGGTTGGCCACACTGTAATCCCTTCTCCATTCTCCTCTCAGGATCTTCCACACACATGTGTCTGGCAGGAGTTTAATTCATCGGGTCTGTGACTTGAACCGCAGTCCACTACATGGGAATCCAGTGACATAAACCATTAGGCTATCTGCCAGTCCCAAGCAAAAATTTTTTTAACAAATTGTTTTCAATATATAATAATTTCATATTTAAAAAAACAGTGACCAGCAGATGGCATAATGGTTATATCACTGGACTCCCACGTAATTAACTGAAGTTTGAGCCTTGGGAGCTTCTTTAGAGGTTCTAGCAGGAGAGCGCAGCTACTGATAGACCCTTAAGTGAAGAAACGTCCTACTGGGACCAGCAGTTAGCATAATGGCTATGTTGCTGGACTCCCATGTAGTGGACCACTGTTTGAGTCCCTGACCTGGTGGCTTAAACTCTACATTGAGCATTTGTGCGTGCGTGCCCAAGATTCCGAGAGAATGGAGGAGAGGGGATTGCCACGTTGCCATCCCCCCTGGAGGATGATTTCTTGCTTTCTGGCTCTCTGTCTCTGTCTTTCTGACAAGTGCATGAGCACTATTGCAAAAAACCTCTCCCCAAAAGAAAGAAAGAAAGAGAGAAAGAAATAAAGAAAGAAATCAAAGAACACTGTTCTACTTCAACAATATGAAGTTAAGGTCTGTTTTTATGTGTTGCTTAACAAATTACAGAAGTAATTCTACATTGTCTTTTTTAATGAATAATTGTTCCTTTTATATTTAGAGTTACTTATTTAATTTTATTTGTTACGATTATTTTCACATAGATTTTTGTTATCAGGTGCTTGTGCTCATCAGAGACACAGGGAAAGACAGAGACAGAGAAAGTGAGAAATCACCTCCTAGGGGGAATGGGCACACTGTAGTCCGTTCTTCATTTACCTCTCTGGACTTTGGATAGACACACCTATTCCCCCAGTGTGAGTTTCAAACACCAGGTCCAGGATTCAAACCATCGTCAGCCATGTTGGACCCCCGTACCTTAACCACTA
>NW_006159730.1:2112594-2139925 GCF_000334495.1 Tupaia belangeri chinensis | reverse complement strand
TATTGATTTTTTTATTTTCTGAGAGCACATGCACTTACCATAGAGAGACGCAGAGAGAGAGAAAGTGAGAAAATGAGCTACTAGGTCCAGGAATCAAACCACTGTCAGCCATGTGGGAGTCCAGCACCTTAACCACCACAACACCGATGAGTACTCCTCTACATTGTCTTTGATGCCCTATGAAAGTGATTAAATCATGATTTTTGTCTGTAGTTATGGTACGGGTATAAAAGCAGATATTCTCCATTGATTATAATTAGACAAAATATTAAAAGACCTACTTAAAAATATGTTTTAAAAGAACTACATAGGGAACAGTAGTTAGCATCATGGCTATGTCGCTGGACTCCCACGTAGTCAACTGCGGTTTGCGTCCAGGACCCGATGGCTTAAAACTCACACCGGGTATGTGTGCTTGCGTGCTCAAGATCCCGAGAGGAGAATGGAGGAGAAGGGATTGGGGCATGGCCATCCCTCCTAGGGTGTGATTTCTTGCTTTCTACCTGTCTGTCTTTGTCTGTCTCGCGATTGCACACGCCCTATAGCAAAAACCTCTCCAAAAAAAAAAAAAGAACGACATAATTCCTGCCCACAAAAATTCACAAGTGTACAGACATAGGAACATCTTCTCAGTCTTAATATCTGAAGATAAAACCCTGATATGGTTTGTATATGAATTAATATGTAATTATTTTTATATTATTACCATTTTTACAAAATGTAGGTTTTTTTAAAACATAGTAATTTTGTTGGAGCAGTAGATGGCGTAATGATTACATGACTGGCTTCCCACGTAGTTGACCACAGTTCAAGTCCCAGACTTGGAGACTTGAAACTCACCCTTGGTGCCTTTGTATGCATGCCCAAAATCCCGAGAAGGGAATGGAAGAGAAGGGATTGTGCTGTGGCCATCCCCTCTGGGGGGGAGAAGGGGGCTGTGTGTGATTTCTCACTTTCTGTCTCTCTGTCTGTGTGGCTAACGCACAGGCCCTATAGCAAAAATCTCTCTAAAAAATCAGCAGGTGGCATGGTAGTTAAGGCATTGTACTTTCACATGGCCAACCTTGGTTAGTGTCTCAGGCCTGGTGACTCTCACTTTTGCTCTCTCAGGTCACATTAAAGAGTAACAATGAAAATACAGTAATTTTGCCTTTTTGTTTAACTTCACATAGTTTTAGATTTGTTGTCAGCATCATTTTTTTTTATGGGATGCTATCTGCTGGTCCCCTCAGCATCATTGTTTAATATCTTTATTCTGCTATATAAACATCCTGTAATTTATTTTCACTTATCACTTACTAAAATACGTTAAGATAATTTATCTTTTTGATTCTAAGTACAGAGTTACTGTACCAGTGTATATTGTACATTGGCTGTGAGTTGGACATTTATGAATAAATTGTGAATTTCTGGGCTCAATTTTAACAGGATTCTGAGCCCTAGCTTTTAAGACATTGCTCTCAGGTAACATTTAATTTCACACCCCAATAATTATGCAGTTATTTCCTAAAGCAGTGAGAGACTCCATATGACCCACATCGTCAAGTTTTTTTCTCCTCTGACACTTAGAGGAAGAAAGAGTTAGGAATGTTACAAAATGAACTTACAATTCCAAGGCCTATTGTCTTTGACTTTGGTTATCATCGTTTATTAAAACCTTGCCAAGATCCATGGTTCTGAATAGAAGAAAGGAAAAATAAAAAAAGTAGTAAAAATGTCTCCTTGCCCCTATGAAATTCTGTAAAACTTCTGGGTTTAATAATCTTATTCCTTCCACAGATCGAGCTATACAAAAAGACAAAGGCCCATATTATACACACCTTGGGGCAGGACCAACTGTTGCTGCTGTCAGGGAAATCATGGAGAATAGGTGAGGAAATGTGCTTCCCTGTTAAGACCCTTCCTTCCTGTGGACCTGACTCAGTGGAAATACGTTATCTCTGAGCACAAAGACGTGAATGAAAAATTCTCAGAGCATGAGTTGGATGTTTCATAGGGCACAGAGAAAGAGGTATCTGGCATCCCTTCTGATCTTGCGAGCTCTTGGGCATTCAACCCTCCACTTATAAAACAAGGCTAATTATTATTGTTCAAGTTCAGAAACATTTGCTTTTATGTTACTATGCCATGGTCAGCATAGTTCAGACTATTATAGCCTACACTACATAGCTCTGCTCTCCCTTTGATTTTCTTCAAGCCAGGCCATTTCCAAAGTGGTATTTTTCAGTCTAGGTAAATAGAGCTACATTAAAAACAAAAATACCTGCCACAAACTGTTTTTAACAAAAGTAAATTCTGAGGCATGTTTGGTTTTTAAACTCTATGTATCTGCAGCTTTTATACTTTATTGTGTTAACAGATGAACTTTTCAAGTATAACTTGCAGTTAATTAAAAAATTTTCCCCATTGTGTTTTATACCCAGGTATGGTCAAAAAGGAAAGGCAATTAGAATTGAAACAGTAGTATACACAGGAAAAGAAGGAAAAAGCTCTCATGGGTGTCCAGTTGCTAAGTGGGTAAGTATTTCTATTTATACATTTTGAAAGTAGATTTATTCCATACGTAAAATAACATAATTTTTATTCCTTGAAGATGTGGGGTAAAAAAAATAGGCACTCCACAGGGAGATAACAAGGAAATTGTCTATACTCACTTAGATTTTAGATTTGGGTGGTAGGGATAAACCTGCAGAATGTTTTAATGTGGATGTTGTTATGTCATAAGCTTTCCTATTAAATGATAACAGGGTATGGTGATCATGCTGGCAAAAGAAATGTTATACACTGTAAAGATAATATGTGATTAAATATGGTATAAAAATAAATTTAAAAATTTATATGAAAAAAATGATAGCAGGTGATATAAGCCTTTCTGGTGCTACCCATTGGTCTTCGTCCCTTCTCCCAAGATAAGTACATTACCACTTCCTTGTGTAGTTTTATACATTGTTTCCTGAATTTATAATTTACAGAAAGAAATAGTACCAAAATATATACACTGCATTATATTTTAATTTATAAGTTACTCTATCTTCACATTCTTTCCAATTTAGCATCTATAAGGCCACTTTTTTTTTTTTTTTGAGAGATTTTCACTATAGGGCGCGTGCGTTCCCCAGACAGACCGAGAGAGACAGAGATGGAAAGCGAGAAATCACTCCCCAGGGGGGATGGTCACGCCGCAATCCCTTCTCCATTCTCCTCTCGGGATCTTGGGCACGCACGCTCATGCGCCAGGCGTAAGTTTTAAGCCACCAGGTCCGGGACCCGAATCGCTGTCACCTACATGGGAGTCCAGCGACATAGCCATTATGCTAACTGCTGGTTCCCAAGCCACTTTGATACAATGATATGATACTGAGAACAAAATCAAATCTACAGCTTGCTCTCAAAGTTGTTTCTCATACTGCTTTGATTTTTCTAAAACGTCGATATTTGTAAGAACTAGACTAATTGTTTTAAGAAGTCCTCAACTGAAATCTAGATTTATTGCCAAATGTGTTTTTTAATGATATTAACCAATTTATTTAGAATTCTTGACAATAGAGGCTGGCAGGTCGCATGGTTGTTAAGGTGCTTCACTCCCATGTGACTGACTGCAATTCAAGTCCTGGACCTGGTGGCTTGCTTTCTCACTTTGTCTCTGTGTGTGTGTGTGTGTGTGTGTGTGTGTGTGTGTGTGTGTGTGTCTGGTCAATTAAAGAATGGTGATGATAGTAAAATAAGTAATTATTTTGATGAAAAAAATTCTTGACTATTTTAAGAGTCCAATCTAGGGACCAGCACGTGGCATGGTGGTTTAAGGTGCTGGACACTCCCACATGGCTGACCATGGTTCAAGTCTCAGACCTGGTGGCTTTGCTTTCTCATTTCCCTCTTTCTCTCTCTGTGTCTCTCTCATCAAACTAAAAATAAATAAATGAATTTATTAAAATAAATAATTTTTTTTAAAAAAAGAGTCCAATCTAAACTTGCTAATAATAATAATTACAGCAATATTCGTGACAGTAATAGCCATCTGAATTGTGTCAGTCATTGTGTTTACACTTGACATACACTGCCTCTTCGATCCTCAAAGTAGGATGCTATGATTAAGGAAAAATGTGACAGTGAGTTTTTGTTTGTTTTGTTTTGTTTTAATTTTTGCTTTATGGTGTGTGTACTTATCATAGAGAGACATAGAAGTAGGGAAGTGTGAAATCAACCCCTGGGGGAGAGGGCCATTTTGTAATCTCCTCTCCAGTCTCTTCTTAGGGTTTGGGGTGCACATACAAACGTGCTGCAAGATTTTCAAGTCACTGAAACTGGAACTCGTACTGTGATTGGCCATGTGGGAATCTAGCGCCTTAACCACCACACCACCTACTGCCCCAGTATGGACTCTTTCGTATCTGTTTCTTTTTAGATAACATTTTTTTAGAGGCTTTTGCTTTATGTTGTGTGTACTCACTAGAGAGAGAGAAGAAAAAGTGAGAGGTAAAGTCAAAAAACACCCCTGAGGGAGGATGGCCATGGCCCAAACCCCTCTCCTCCTTTCTCCCCCCAGGTCTTGGGCACACATGCACATATATCTGGCTTGAGTTTGAAGCTACTGGGTCTGGGTCAAGCACCACAGTTAGCCATGTGGGAGTTCAGAATTATAACTGCTATGCCAACTGCTGCCCCTTCCTCATTATTTATGGGGCATGGATTTAATGACCAACGTTCTAAACGCTTTCTAGTGTAACAAATTGATTTGACAGGACAGGCATTTATAGGATGCTAAGAAGAAATTTAGGAGCCTACATCCCTCTTGATACCAGTAGAGCTGTCATACCCAAGGCTTTCTTAAGTCTGGATTTCTTTTTCTCTCATTTTATGAGAGATAGTGTTTTTTTGTGTGTGTTTAAAACTTTTTGAACACTTATTTTGGAATTTTCTGTTCATGCAGTAGTATCAAGTCTCAGTTAAGGTATCTGCCTTCCTTTTGTTACAATCTGTAAATTTATTGGGAGTGACACTTTCCAAATAAGGTGAATTAGTGAAGGAACAGTACTTACTGAATACAAGGAATTCAAACATGAATTAGAACCTGGTCATTTCAGAAACTGGCCCAGAGTCCTACCAGCCACTGAACATACTTTTATTTTATTTTATTATTCTTTTTAAAGAGAGGTTTTTACTATAGGGCATTTGTGCTTGCTGGAGAGACTGAGAGACAGAAGGCGATAAATCATCCCTACCCCTACCCATACCACAATCACTTCTCTTTCATTCTCTTCTCCAGATTTTGGATACACGTGCACACACACCTCGTGTGAGTTTCAAGCATCTGGGTCTAGGACTCGAACTGCGGTTAGCCATGTGGCCGTCCAGCAATGTAACAACCATTAGGATATCTGCTGATCCCTGAACATAGATTTTGAAACACTGGTTTGAGATAATTGTTTTGTTCTTTAATAATATAATAACATACATTATCTTCGAAAATGGACATCTAAATGGATTAGCTATAGTAAACTTCACTCTCTCTTTATTTTTTAACAGAGATAGTTTGCTGTAGGGTGTGTATGCTTGTCAGAAAGACAGAGACAGAAAGAGATAAATCACTTCCAGGGGCGGGGTGGGGGGCGAATAGACATACCACAATCCCTTTTTCACTCTCCTCTTGGAATTTTGGGCACAAGTGCCTGGTGGAAGTTTCAAGCTGCCCAGTCTGGGACTCAAACCGCAGTTGGCTATCTGGGAGTCCAGAGCCTTAACCACTATATAATCTTACTTCAAACTTCCCACTTAAAAACTAAACAGAATGAAGGCTGGCAAATGGCACAGTGGTTGAGGTGCTGGCCTCCCATGTGGCCCACTGTGGTTCAAGTTCCATGCTTGGCAGCTTGCTTTCTTGCTTTCTGTTTCTTCTGTATGTCTCTGGTCAGATTTAAAAGCAAACAAAAAAGAATAATAATGAATAAAATAAAATAAATATTTCTTAATTAAAAAATATAACAAAACTGAATAGAAGACCTGGGTTGGCCTGATTGCCTATTGATTAAGGGAGCCAGATGCCATAAGGCTAAACTCTCATTCACATCCGTATTCCCACACCCCAGCAGTTCCAAAACACACCGGGCCTGTCTTTTTTTTTTTTTTTTTTCCTTTTTTTTTTTTTTTTTTTTTTTGAGAGGTTTTCGCTATAGGGCACGTGCACTCGCCAGACAGACAGAGAGAGACATAGAGACAGAAAGCGAGAAATCACCCCCCAGGGGGGATGGTCATGCCGCAATCCCTTCTCCTCCATTCTCCTCTCAGGATCTTGGGCACGCACGCCCACGCGCCCAGTGTGAGTTTTAAGCCACCAGGTCCGGGACGCGAACCGCGGTCAACTATGTGGGAGTCCAGCGACATAGCCATTACGCTAACTGCTGGTTCCCACTGGGCCTGTCTTTGTATGTCTAGGTAGACTTGATTTTCACTGTTAAAGTACCTATGAAGTGTTAGTTCTTTTCTCAATTCCACAACACACTGTTCATGCAGTTTACCTTTTTTTTATATGTAAGAGTCAGCCGTGTGATAGTCGAGCACCCTTAGCCACCATGCTAACTGCTGTTTCTGGACAGAACACTTTTATGGGTAGTCGAAGTATGATTTCTCCTGAATGCTTATCTTTTTCTCAACATTTTAAAATAAAAAATCATACTTTGAACTGTTGCTGATGCCAAGAGTCCTATCTTCCTTTCCTGTTTATTTTTGTTAAGTTTTGCTATATGGACATGTGTGATCCCCAGAGAGAGACCGAGACTAAGAGAGACAGAGGAAGTGAGAAATCATCCCCCAGGAGGGATGGCTGTGCCACAACCTGGCACAATCCCTTCTCCTCCTTTCACCTCTTGAAATTTTGAACATGCATGCATACGTGCCTGGCATGATTTTTTAAGCCACCCGGTTGGACTGAAATTGCGAAGTAAGCCTTGTCACCATGTATGATCTAGTACATTAACCTCCACACCTGCTGGCTCCTCCTTTCTAAATTTCACACTATATGCTTTTTTCCTGTCTATTACAATTAGTTCAATAAACTAATGCCAATTTTATATTGCATTAGTAACAGTGTTCTTTTCATGTTACTCTTTTGGTCAGATTTTTCTAATGTTTCCCCATTATGTATGAATTATCAGTTAGGCTTCTATGGGGAGAGTACATTTAAGCTGAGCCCTGAGTGTGAAAAAGAGGCAAGTGTGCAAAGACAGTACTCCAAAAATGTACAGAAGATAGTTCATCTAAGTAGAGAAAGAAATACCAATGTCTTGAGTCAAAAAGTAAGGTACCTTTTTAAAGATGTAATAAAATGTCTAGTGAAGTCGAAGAAATGGGAATGGCTATAGCTATACTTTGAACATGTTTGTTCTCTCTTTATGCCTCAATTTCTTTTCTTTCTTTTTTTTTTTTTTTAAGAATTATTTAGGGGCCAGCTGGTGGCTTGGTGGCTAAGGGCTCTGGACTCCCACATGGTCAACCACGGTTTGAGTCCCAGACCGGGGGCTTGCTTTCTCGCTTTCCCTCTCTCTCTCTCTCTCTCTCTCATTGGACCTCTTTTTTCAAATTTAAATAAATAAAGGGACCAGCAGTTAGTGAAAATGGCTATGTCGCTGGACTCCCACGTAGTCGACCGCGGTTCACGTTCTGGACTCGGAGACTTAAAACTCAAACTGGGCACGTGTGCGTGTGTGCCCAAGATCCTGAGAGGAGAATGGAGGAGAATGGATTGCGGAGTGGCCATCCCCCCTGGAAGATGATTTCTCGCTTTCTGTCTCTCTGTCTCTCTCTGTCTGGCGAACACACACGCGCCCTATAGCAAAAAAATCTCTGAAAAAGAAAAAAAACTTTTTTTAAATTAAATAAATAAATAAAGTTAAGTGAAATAATTATTTAGGGGGAAAAAAGGGTTGTTCACTGCCAGCAGGTGGCATGTTAATTAAGGGCACAGCACTCTTAAAAGCTTGATTGGGATTCTGTCTCTGACTTGGCAGCTTGCTTTCTCACTTTTCTTTTCTGTCTCTATGATCAAAATAAAAAATATTAATAATGGAATGAGCAGGTTAAAGCACTGGCATGGCTGACCATGGTTTGAGTCCCAGACCTAGTCGATTGAAATTCATGCTGGATGCATGTGTGCGTGTGCCTAAAATCCTGAGAACAATGGAGGGCAAGGGATTGTGGTATGGCCATCCTTCCTGCGGCATGATTTCTTGCTTTCTCTCTCAATCTCCCCACTCCACTCTCCCATCCCTTCCATCTAGTGCAAATTCCCTAAGGCTAAATAAATAAACATCCCCCCCCCAAAAAAAAAGAATTAAATAAATAAATAAATAAACTCTCTTCTACGAGCAGTGGCATGATGGTTAAATCACTGGACTTCCAAATGGTTGGCCGCAGTTCAAGTCCTGGACCTAGCTGCTTGAAAGTCAATCCAAAGGGGTATGCGTGTTCACCAGAATCCCAGAAGGTGAATGGAGAAGAAGGGATTGTAGTGTGGACATCCCCTGGGGTGGTGATTTCTCACTTTTCCTCTCACTGTTTTTATCCATCTCTCCGTAAGAGAACATGACCTATTGGGGGAGGGGGGCTCAGGAAAACTAGGGGCCAGCAAATGGCATGGTAGTTAGGGCATCAGACTCCCACATGTTGAACCATGGTTAGAATTCTGGACCTGGCAGTTCACTATCCTCCAGGCACATATGCATGCATACCCAATATCCTGACAGGAGAATGAGGGAGATATTGTGACATGGCCATCTCCCCTAGGGTGGTGATTTCTCACTTCTCCCCCCCTTACATCTTCTCCAATGAGCGTACGCACCCTATGGCAAAAACCTAGTAAACAAGTAAGTAAACTTTAGTACCACTAGCAATGGTTTCAATATGAGATGTTTTCCACAAGTTTATGGTAAATACTTACAATGGAAACCTACTCATGGGGTTTCAAAACATTTGGGACAGGAGCTGGTAGGTGGCATTGTGGTTAAGTGTGCTTGACTCCCATATGGCTGACTGAGGTTTGAGTCTTGGCCCCGACAGCTTGCTTTCTCACTTGCGCGTGCTCTCTCTCTCTCTCCATCTCTGGTCAAATTAAAATAATTAAATTAAATAATTCTTTTTAAAAATTTTGGGATGAGCATAGTACTTTAACCAGGTTTCCACAAAATTTTAAAAGTCTTCCCTTATCACTCAAGAGTTTTTGACATCTCTGGATCATGACTGGGCTAGCTGCATTGCCCAGTGGTTAAGGAAGCTGGATTGGGGCTGGCAGGTGAGTTTAACCTACCGGGTCCAGGAATCGAACTGTAGTCGACTACATGAGAGTCCAGCAACATAACCATTATGTCAACTGCTGGTCCCTCATATAGAGCTTTTAAGGAATATCCATTGTATTTCAATGTTGGATACTTGTTTTCCATGGATAAATGCATTCTGCTTTTGCAGGTTATAAGAAGAAGCAGCGAAGAAGAAAAGGTTCTATGCTTGGTCCGAAAGCGTGCAGGCCACCACTGTTCAACAGCTGTCATAGTGGTGCTCATCATGGTGTGGGAAGGCATTCCACTCCCAATGGCAGACCAGCTGTACAAGGAACTTACTGAGAATCTCAAGTCATACAATGGTCATCCCACTGACCGAAGATGCACCCTCAACGAAAAGTAATCCTACCAGTTTTGTACTGCTTTGTCATCCAGATCTCTGTTACATAATGTAATAGTAAATTGTTGAGAAATATCAAATATGCTGTATGGGAGAACAGGATTTTAGGTATTACATAACTATAAAGACTATCTCTCTCTCTTTAGTTTTGATATAGGGTGTGTGTGTGCTCACTAGAGAGAGGCAGACAGAGGGAAAGGGAGAAATCACCTCCCAGGGCCATGGCTACTCTGCAATCCCTTCTCTTCCATTCTTCTTTCAGGATTTTTGGGTGTGCACACTTATGTCCTTGCAGTGCTTCTCAAGCTCCTTGAGCTGAGACTCACATCATGCTATTGTCCATGTGGGATCCGACACCATAACTTCAATCCAATCTGCTGGTCCAAGAAGGGACATATCTTTAGAGACGGGTTTCATCATAGTTAAGACCATTTTAGCATTTCTCCTCAAGAATATTCTTTTATTGCTTCCTTCTTTGATACCTGACTCTACTTAATCCCAGAGTATAGACAAAAGAGATGTTTATATAAAGGTAACATCATCTCTAGGCATCTGTACCATATCTCTTTTCTGCTAGTCTTTCAAATGAATACTTGTCAAATTGAATGTTGCCCTTAACAGAGAAATGGTGTCAATGTTATCTTGACTCACATTTTTGTTACTGTGAATAGGATTATTTTTCCATCTAATTTAGACCCCCCGCCCCCCATGAAACAATTGTTAATTATTTCAACCTTTTTTTGTTTTGTTTTCAGCATTTTGTTTGGTTTTATTTTGCCATGGGGTATGTGCATCTGCTGAGGGGGGGTACAAATCACCCCTCCCCCGGGGCATATGACAAGACCAAATATCTTCTTCATTTTCCCTCAGGATTTTGAGCATACACACCTGGAATGTTTTTCAAGTCTCTGGGCCTGGACCTGACTGTGGTCAGCCATGTGGAAATCCATCACCTTAACCACCACACTCCCAGCTGGCCCCTAAATGTTATTCTAATTTACTTAATATAGATTTAACATTTCATTTTACTAGAACTTGATATCTACACTAAAAGTATAAGAATACTTAAATGAAGGAATGGCAGGTGGCATGGTGGTTAAGGGTAATGGACTTTCACATGTCCAATCAAGGTTCAAGTACCAGACCTGGCAGGTTGCTTTTCAACCCTCTCTCACTTTCACACACTCTGCCCCTCTCTGGACAAATAAAATAAAATATTAATAATAAAATAGATAAAGTTAAATAAAATAATTCTTAAAAAATTACTTTAATGAACTGTTATATTTAATTGCTTGGATCCCACAACTCCTAAGATTGTGTTTATATTTGCCTTAGTACAGATATGGAGATACATACAAGCACACATAAACTTTAAGTTCTTTTCTCTGATATAATACTTAAAAATGTATTTCGTCTAAAATTTTTAAAAATTTAAAAATCTAATTTATATATTCCCTATAAGATGATAGAAATCAGGACATTTTGTTTTCATAGATACTAGAATCTAATATTGTCTATTTAATAATAATATAGTTATAGTAATGTCCTCCCCTCCAGCATATAGTGGCTTTAGTTTTTGTTTATTTTACTTTTTAAAATTATTTATTTACGGGACTAGTAGTTAGCATAATGGCTATGTTACTGAACTCCTATGTAGTTGACCACCAAGTCCTAGATCCGGTGACTTAAACTCACGGGGCCCCTGTGTATGCCTACCTAAGATCCCAAGAAGAGAATGGAGGAGAAGGAATTGCAGTGTGAACATCCGCCCTGGGGGTGATTTCTTGCATTCTGTCTCTGTGTTTCTGGCTTGTGCACACGCCCTATAGCAAACCTTTTCCCCCACAAAAAAATTATTTATTTAATTTTATTTATAATTACTATTTTTAAAGATTTCCTACAAGTTACGGGTGTTCACCAGAGAGAGAGGAAGGGAGATAGAGGGAGTGAAAAAGCAAGCCACCAGGTCTGAGATTCCAACCATGGTCACCCATGTGGGATTCCAGCCCCTTAACCACCATGCCATCTGCTGGCCCAGTTTTTTATTTTGTCTTTTGCTCTTGTAATCCTTTTATCTTGATCTGTGTTTGTCTTTCATGGTTTTTTTTTTGGGGGGGGAGAGGTTTTTGCTATAGTGCACGTGCGTGCGCTCACGAGACAGACAGAGAGAGACATAGAGACAGAAAGCGAGAAATCCCCCCCCGCCGCAATCCCTTCTCCTCCATTCTCCTCTCGGGATCTTGGGCACGCACGCACACGCGCCCAGCGTGACATTTAAGCCCCCGGGTTGGGGACGCGAACCACCATCGACTATGTGGGAGTACAGCGACATAGCCTTTATGCTAACTGCTGGTTCCCCGTGTTTGTCTTTCATAACAGTGAGATTTTTGAAGGAAAAGAGCAACTTTTGTATACTGTTACTCAAGTTCAATTTCTGTGATTGAGCATTTAGCTTTACCTTGACTTTTTTGATCCTTATGTAAGCACTGTATACCTCCTATTATAGAATTTATTATTATTATTTTTCAAATTCCATTTATTAATTTAAATTTGGCCATAGAAGAACAAAGTGAGGGGCAGCGAGAGCTAAAAAGTGAGAAAGGAAGCCTCCCGGTTCAAAATTCAAACCGCTGTTGGCCACATAGGAGTCTAGTGCCCTTAACCACCATACTACCTGCCAGCCCTCCTTTTACAAATTTTAAGCATTGTGTAAATTTAGAACCACAAGAACAGCTTCTGCATTTCCTTGATTTCATATTGTTGTATGGATATTCTGCTCCCTGTTATAGTTACTAAAGTGTATAGTTTAGAAAGATCTCAAAGATGTAAAAGCAGATGGCGTAATAATTCTGTTGCTGGGCTCGTGTGTAGTCAATTACATTTAAAGTCTCAGATCCAGCTCCTTAAAACTCATGCTGTGGGCATATGCATGCATGCCTAAGGACCTGAAAGGAGAGTGGATTGCAGCCAATATCTCTGGGGGGTGTTTTCTAGCTTTCTGTCTATGTATGTATATATATATTTATTTATTTAAAATTATTTATTTAATTTTACTTATTCATTCATTTATTTTATTTTGGCCGGGGGCGGGGGATTAAGAAAACAAGCCACCAGGTTCAGGACTTGAACCGTGGTCAGCTATGTGGGAGTGTCCAGCGCCTTAACTACCCATGGTCTCAAAATTAGTAAATGAGGGAACCAGCAGTTAGCGTAATGGCTATGTCGCTGGACTCCCACGTAGTTGACCGCGGTTCGTGTCCCGGACCCGGTGGCTTAGAACTCACGCCGGGCGCGTGTGCGTGCGTGCCCAAGATCCCGAGAGGAGAATGGAGGAGAAGGGATTGCGGCGTGACCATCCCCCCTGGGGGGTGATTTCTCGCTTTCTGTCTCTATGTCTCTCTCTGTCTGTCTGGCGAGCACACGCGCCCTATAGCGAAAATCTCTCCAAAAAAAAAAATAATGGAGGCATTGACCTTGGAGCCACCAGTTTGCTTTAAAAAAAAAAAAAAAAATTAGTAAATGAAACACTTTCTGTTGTAGCACTTATGACAGTGGGATCCAGCAGGTAGTGTGCTGGTTAGGGTGTGGGATTCTCACATGGCTGCCTTCTGTTTGAATCCTGGACCTAGTGGCATAAAAATCATTCCAGGCACCCTGACTTGACTCTGTCTGGTGACCATACATGCTCTGTGCCAAAAACCTAAAAAACAGACAAAAAAGAGAGTGATTTTTTTTTTTTTTAAGCCTCAGAAAATTATACCGGCTTCATTAGACATAAAGGAGCTAAATTTCCAAGTGTTACAACATGCTCTGTAGGGAACTAACTCAGAATGTAAAATCCAAGCCCTTTATTTCCCCAGTTCAGACACCTTCAGATCAAACAAGGGTGTAGGTATTTTCGATCTCTATTATTTATCGCCACTTAATTGAACTGATAATCTTATCCACATATATTTTTAATTAATAATTGAGTATAGGTAGCCTTTTATGGTTAGTATAAAATTACATCAGATTCAGTAACTAATAGAATTGATAAATGTTAAAACCGGTTCATTAGGCCCTATATGATATGTCTAAAGTCATATCAACATGAAATTTTCCGTCCGAGGTATTGTACTGCATTACCAATTTACTTCCTTTGCAATTACCATCTTACAGTCGTACCTGTACATGTCAAGGCATTGATCCAGAGACTTGTGGAGCTTCATTCTCTTTTGGCTGTTCATGGAGTATGTATTTCAATGGCTGCAAATTTGGTAGAAGCCCAAGCCCCAGAAGGTTTAGAATTGATCCAAGCTCTCCCTTACATGTAAGTGTCCTTTTAATTTCTGAATTAAGAAATGAATATATAAGTACATTCCTTTAACATTTTAAACACTAAAAATTAAATATTAAAAATAGTTATAAAGCATAAAGATGTAAATAATTTTAAATTCTACATAAATTAGGTAGTTTTCAACTATAAATCCAAATTCAAATAGTCTCTGGCTCTAACCTGTTCCCCCCAATCCCAGAAAGAATCATTGTTAGAAAATTTAGAATTATATACCCAGACAAAATTGCAAAAATCCATTTGACAACATTTCAAAGACTCAGAAAGTTTACTACCCACAGACCTACTATGAAAGAATTACTAAAGGACGTAATCCAGAAAGAAGATATATGAAACCGGAACGAGTCTGTCCGGGACACAAGGCCATGGTGAGCAAAGAAATTAGTCAAATTTACTGTTAAATTTAAATAAGTTGAGTACTACATTTTTCTTTTTAATTAAAATAAGAACCTATAATTCCATACTCTTAACAACTTTGGGGGTGGGTAGATAATGGGAGGAGGTGGGGCACCAATAGGAATTAAATTCTGAAATGAAATGCTTCATCATTTGTTTGGGAGGAGAGGGCTTACATCTTAACTAATTCTAAGATTGTTCTTTTTCAATCTCTGATCAATGAAATAAGAGTAAAGCATTTTATATTATAGACTGCTATACATATATGTATATAAGTAAATAATTTAAACAAAACTATACAAACTAATACTTAGCCTGATTACATGTAACAAAGCTAACATTATAATATGAACAATGTTCATATCAATATAGTTTTCCTGAAGGATCTTTATGATGCATTAATGCATTTTATAAAGCTATTTTATTTTTATAAATATAATTTTATACTGGTTTTAACCTACCAAATTGGTTTTATGACACACTGTATCATGAAAAATAGCTCGAAACATTGTTCTAGTTGTCAGGAAAACATATATTTGAGAAAGTGTGTATTAACCTTTATATAATTACTAGAAATAGGATTTCTATCTTTTGAACTAGTTGTGAACATTTTTTAAAGGTAAAACTTTCCATAAGTTACAAAGGGAGTTAAATATGACTGATAATCAAGTTGGACAAGATGGCTATATATAAGGCTATCTTGGTTAAAATCAATAACTTTCATATCTACCAATAATAACCATTAAAAGATATAACATTTTTCACTAACATTAGCAATAAAATATCTAAAGTATCTCAGAAGTCATCTAACAAGAAGTATATTAGCTTTTTTAGGACAAATTATACTACTTTAAAAGAATATTCAAAATACAGGGTAATGGAAACGTACCATGTTCAAAGAGCAAGCACGCAATAATGTGATTGATATTAGTTGTCCCTTAAAATTAACCAATTAAGTTTTCTTTCCTTAAGTGATTGAAGTGTCTGTTAGTATACTAATATCTGAGTAATATTGATAGAACTATTACGTTTTTATACCATAACAATAATATTATTGTGTTGTTAAGAATTTCTAGATTAGTTTTTGCTTGTGGTTGCTATTAATAATGAGTAACATTTGTATAGTGCTTATAATACAGGAAGAAGCAT
Organism: Tupaia belangeri chinensis; assembly: GCF_000334495.1. Classification (NCBI taxonomy): domain Eukaryota; kingdom Metazoa; phylum Chordata; class Mammalia; order Scandentia; family Tupaiidae; genus Tupaia; species Tupaia belangeri. The sequence continues at coordinate 2,124,378 of NW_006159730.1, read as the reverse complement.
GGCTCATTCCAGGAACTGTCAGGAGGCCAGTGTGACTGAAGCTCAGCAGGCAAGGGAGAGTGAGGTGCATGCAGCAGCCTTGTAAGCTACGTCAAGAATTTTGGGAGATCATTGAAGGGTTTCAAGGAAGAAAGTGACATAATTACACTTTCCTTTTATGAAAATCCTCTAGATGTCTTTTGATTATTAATTGGAGTGGACCAAGAGTGACTTTAGCAAGAAGAGCTAGCTATGTATGAGATGAATCCACGGAAGGGATAATAGTGACTTGGAATATGGTTGTGACAGAGTGAGCGGTGCTTGGTGTAATCTTTAAAATGACATGGTCGTGCTGTTTTTTGACATAGGGCACACTACAATGGGACCATGTTTGTAGAGGGCAGATTGTGAATTCAGTGTGGATGTGCGGGTGCCAGCCTATCATGATATGAATCTGAAGCTGCAGGTGTGGTCTATGTCGTAATTACAGCCATAGAGATGGATGCAATGGTCTTAGAAATTGAGTGCAAAGTGTCTAGAGCAAAAGGATGTAGTCCTGAACACTAATTGATAAAGATCTGATAATAAGTTGGCATGGCATTTGTGGCACTGGATTCCCACGTGGCTGACTATGGTTTGAATCCCGGACCTGGTGGCTTGCTTTATTACTTTCCCTCTCTCTCTCTGTTTCTCTCTGATTCTCTACAACAAAGTTAAAATAATAATAATAAATTAAGTAAATACTTATTTTAAGGAACCAGCAATTAGTGTAATGGCTACGGGGCTGGACTACCACATAGTTGACCTCGGTTTGGGTCCCCGACCCAGGGCCTTAAACTCATGCCGGGCACGTGTGCGTGCATGCCCAAGATCCCAAGAGAGGAGAATAGAGGAGAAGGTATTACAGCGTGGCCATCCCCCCCGGGGGGGTGATTTCTCTCTGTCTCTCTGTTTGGCTAGCGCACGTGCCCTATAGCAAAAACATCTAAAAAAATACTTATTTTAAAAACTAATAAATCATTAAGATATACAGAAATTTCATGTTACTTTTACAATATTTAGGTAACAGTACACAACTGTTAATTATTTCCAACTGTTATTATGTATTTATTCTATGAGGGAGTGAAAGAAAGAGACAAAGCCTCCCTCCCTAACAGCATCTCCTCTTCCCAGCTGGTTGTTCTTCAGCCCCAGATTATGAATAAGCGTGTACCTGGCATACCCTGGGAGGTCTCCAGACCTGAACTAGACTCCTTTTTATTTCATTTATCTGCATTTTTTTAATAATGTATTTCAGGTCACAGAGAAAGCAATCCAAACTCTCTTAAGATAGTTCCACATCATAAATATATGAAGATACTGATTAATTTAATTTGCGTTATATCGATTCTTGTCCTTTTTTTGTTCTTTCTGTATTTTTTATATTTCTCAGAGTTAATAATGGGAGTGAAATGGGAATGCTGTATGCTATAACTGAAGAAGTCATGTTATAATGGATTCATTCCCAGTCAAATACTAAACTTTTTATAGAAAATATTTCTAAAGTTTTATCAACAATGAGTGCATGACTTGCTCTCTGTGTAATATGTAATGAACTATTTTATTAAAATTAACAGCATAGTGCCCAGGCGGTGGCATGTTGGTTAAGGTCACTGACCGTGGTTCAAGTCCCGGACGAATCTTTTAAAAATAAAATAAAATAAAAAGATATCTTCAAGTCATCATTCTAAAATTTCCCCAAAATAAATGCAATAATTTCAAGTAAAGTTAGAAAGTGTTTTTCAACTAGTGTCCTGACTTTCCTAACTATATATATATATTTTTTTTTTTTTAATTATTTTAACTTTATTTTTACTTGACCAGAGATGGACAGAGTAAGAAAGAGAAAGAGAAAGTGAGAAAGGAAGCTGCTAGCTCTGGGACACGAATTGCAGTTGACCATGTGGGACTCCAATGCCCTTAACTACTGGGCTATCTGCCAGCTCCCCTAACTATATTTTTTAAGCTGTATAATATAGGTAAGGGGTAGACAGATGTGGGACCAGCAGATGGTGTAGTGGTTACGTTCCTTGACTCCCGCGTGGTCGACCATGTTTCAAGTCCCGGTCCCACTGGCTTCAAAAAATCAGGCCAGATTCATATCCTTGTGTGCCCAAGATCCCAGAAGGAGAATAGAGGAGAAGGAATTGAGATGTGGCCATCCCCCAATCCGCAAGGAGTAATTTCTCACTTTCCTCCTGTCTCTGTCTCTCTTTCCCCAGCAAGTATACATACCCTAAGGCCAAAAACTCAAAAAAAAAAAAAAAAAGAAAAAGAAAAAGAAAGAAAAAAAAAATACACAATGGAACAAACTAATTTAGAAATGGATACTATCTGTTGTACCTTTTTTTTTTTTTAAACTCTCCACAGTATGTATGTATCAAGAGAAACTATTTTGGGCTGGACTCCCACATGGCTGACTGCGGTTCAAGTCCCAGACTTGGTGGCTTGTTTTCTCGCTTTCTTTGTCTCTCTCTCTCTCTCTCTCTCTCTCTCTCTCTCTCTCACACACACACACACACACACACTCACAGTAATAACAAATAATATTAAATTAATATTTTTAAAAAAGAAACTATTCTTTATTTCTGAATTATTTATTGAGTTTTATTTATTCATTTACTTTAACTTGACCAGACAGAGACATGGGGGGGTGGTAAGAAAACAAGCCACTAGTCCAGGACTCAATGTGGGAATGTCCAATGCCTTAACCTCCATGCCACTCCCTGGCTTCACAAGAAACTATTCTTTCTTTATATATAATTTTTTAAAAGATTTATTTCTATTTGTTATTATTTTTAAATATTTGACCAGAGACAGAGAGAAAGAAAAAGCGAGAAAGCAAGCCACCAGGTCTAAGCCTCGAATTGCAGTTGTCTATGTGGGAATCTAGTACCCTCGACCACCACACCACTTGCTTGCCCCACGTATTCATTTTTCATAGTTTCGGAACATGACTCAAATCCAATAACATTCCCTTTTTTTTTTTCTTTGTAATTGAACTTTATTTATTTATTTAAATTTGATCATAGAGGCACATAGTGAAAAAGAGAGAGAGGGACAGAAAGTGAGAAAGCAAGCCACCAGGTCCTGACTAAACTGGTTGGCCAGGGGGAGTCCAGTGCCCTTAACCACCATACCTACCACCTTCCGGTTCTTCAAATGATATTCTTTACATTCCAAAATCTCTTTGTACTCTTAAGAGATATCGGCCTGCCTCATCTCTTCAAAATCTTTCATGAAATCATAATTTCTGTAGAAATCTGCATATGCCTTCTTTCTTTGTTCAACCACAACAAACTTACAGAAAGCCGCAACACTCAGGGGTACAATGAATGCTCTAACAATATGAAATTGCAAACATATTGCCAGAAGTCCACACATCTGAGGTTTCGCCAAAGACCGAAAGCCATGGCAGTTACTGTGCCTCAACACAATGTCCTTATAGGCTGAAGAAGGATGTACATGAATTTCTTATATAATTAAAGGTAACATAAGTTAATAGGATACCAAAAGGATTTTCACTGATACTTTATAGTTACCAAGACTTGTCAAAAGATGCTACAGAAGTGACCAACTATGTCCATGTTGTTGTGTTGCTTGATATTTACAATAATTTGATGTGGAGGTCAGCAGTTGGCATGGTGGTTAAAGGCGCTGGACTCTCACAGGGAAGACTATGGTTTGATTTTCGGACCTGGTGGTTTGCTTTCTCACTTTCCTTCTCTTTCTCTGTCTCCCTCTCTGTCTCTGTCTCTCTCTTTCAATGTGTCCCTCTCTGGTCAAATTTAAATAAATACATAAATAAAGCTAAGTAATTTAAGAATAATAATAATAACTTGATGTGTAACAAAGGTAAACTGATCCATATGAAGGTTTTCTGTCTGTGTTTAAGACATTTCTATACACCAAATCTTACATGGGGTAAAAATCTCAACCTTCCTTTGCCCCTCCCTCATCTCACCTCTAAATTCTCTTTCAGGTCACTTCTTTAGATGTAACTATTCATTTATCAAGTCTCTACTTTGACATAAAATATATAGTCATTTCAGAAAACTTACCCTCTTCTGGTTTCCAAATTCTCCCTTCTCTGGTTCACTGACATTTTAATAGACCTATTCTAATAGTTTTGCTTTGAATGGATCTCTTTTGTCTCTATCACTAGAAACCCGGATTTGTCATATGGTGGTAATTCTCCACAAAATCTTCCTCAGTTTGAAGCCCCTTGTGATGTAGAATAGACAACTTTGGTTTGACACTGCTATTTATCTCACTTACTGCCATTGATCTTGAGACATTTAATAAATATCTCAGTCATCCTTCCTTTGGTCTTTTATAAAAGATAAATCATTGGGCCAGCTAATGGCCTGGTAGTTAGGGTGTCTGGATCCCAGGGGATGACCAGAAGGTTTGAGTCCCAAAGCCAAAGGCTTGAAAAGCATGCCTGGCACATGTGCATGTGTTCCCAAAAAGAGGAAGAAATGAAGGCACTGAAGTGTGACCATGACCCTGAGGGATGCTTTCTGTCTTTATCCTTCCTTCTGTGTCTCTGACAAGCTTTTATGTACCCTCTGGGAAAAAATTAATTTAAAAAAAATAATAATCTGGTAGTATTTTTTAAATAATTTTTAAAAATTTAGCTTTATTTATTTATTTTATTTTGACTCTAGAGGCATAGAGTGAGAGGGAAAGAGACTGAGAGAGAGGGAAAGTGAGAAAGAAAGCCGCCCAGCTCGGGACGGAACCACGGTTGGCCATGTGGGAGTCCAGCACCCTTGACTGCCATACTTCCTGCCAATCTCGTAGTATTCATATATGCATTATAGTTGAATCGCAGCACAGGATCCGATACATGGTATGTGTCTTATGTCTGTTGCTGTCCCATCTCATAAAAACTTGTCCTAGTGGGTCCCTGCTTTTTTTGGACATTACCCCTTTCCAATAAGGATAACATAATTTTTGTTTTCCTTTCTTCCTTCCTTTGCCAGAGGGTGCATGCGCTTCATGGAGAGACAGGGAGAAAAAGCACCCCCTGAGGCGTGGTGGGGTCCTGCCTTAGTCCTATTTCTCTATCGTGTTAGGATTTTATTCTTTTCAAGTTCTGTTGGGCTGAGAGTGGAATTACATTCAACTGTGGGATCCCATTTCCGAAGGACAGCATGTAACCACTGTGCTGCGTGGTCAGACCAGGATAACAATATTTTCGTTTCAAATGGCTTAATAAAACATAGTGATTTCTAATAATTTAGATGAGGAAAACAAAAGCATTATTTCTCTATGGTAGCAGTTTTATCAGGGTAAGTATGAGTTATGAATCAGCTATCCATCCACAATGATCTATGACTCAGTTTCATACCTTAATCTCTCATTATATGTCATTATTAAATAACTAATATGGACTAACTTTTCCTATAGGAAAAAAACCTTGAAGATAATTTACAGAATTTGGCTACACAATTAGCTCCAATATATAAGCAGTTTGCTCCAGATGCTTACAAAAATCAGGTATGTTTTAGAATTTTATTAAAGTGCTGTGACTGTGATTTAACTGTCTACATTAATGTCATAAATAGAAAGCTCAAATGTAAACATTTCGTGTGTGTGTTAATTAATGTTTATGTAATTAGCAGGTTCCATTGCCTAGTGCTTATGGGACCTGGATTCTCCCATGACTGACTTTGTGGTTCAAATTTCTGTCCCTAGGGCCTTAAAAAATACTCTAGGGGGTCCGCGAGGTGGCATTGGTACTTGAGGCTCTGGATTCGTACTTGGCCAGCCATTGTTCAAGTTCTAACCTTGGCGGCTTGCTTTCTCTCTCTCTCTCTCTTTCTCTCTGTCTGTCTCTTTCTCTCTGTCTATGCTCAAAACTGAAGAAAAATGATAATACTAAACATTAAAAATAAATAAATCTCTTTAAAAAAACATTTCTGGTATAGGACCAGCAGATGGCATAAAGGTTATATTGCTGGACTCCCATATAGTTGACCACAATTCAAATACTTGACCTGTCAGTTTAAAACTCACCCTGGGCAATTGCACGTGCATGCCCAAAATCCTCAGGACAGAATGGAGGATAAGGGATTCTGATGTGGCCATCCCCCTGGGTGGTGATTTCTCTCTTTTTCTCTGTCTCTCTCCCCAGCAAGCGCACACGTCATATGCTGTAAATCTCTGTCTTTTTTTTTTTTTTTTAAGAATTATTTTATTGGGACCAGCAGTTAGTGTAATGGCTATGTCACTGGACTCCCATGTAGTCGACCACAGTTCATGTGCCGGACCTGGTGGCTTAAAACTCACACTGGGTGCGTGATCTTGCTTGCCCAAGATCCCGAGAGGAGAATGGAGGAGAAGGGATTGTGGTGTGCTATCCCCCCTGGGAGGTGATTTCTCGCTTTCTGTCTCTCTTTCTCTCTCTGTCTTTCTGTCTGGCGAACGCACACACTCTATAGCAAAAACCTCTCCCCCCCAAAAAAAGAATTATTTTATTTACCTTTATGTATTTATTTTAATTTGACCAGAGAGGGACAGGATGAGGGACAGGATGAGAGACAAAGAGAGAGAGGGACAATGAGAAAGCAAGCCACCTGGTCTGGGATTCTAATCTCAGACTGCCATATGGGAGTTCAGTACCCTTAACTACAATACCACCTGCTGGCCCAGTAAAAATCTTTCTTTAAAAAAACAAAACAAACAAACAAAAAAACTCTACACTTGTGTGCATGGGTGTGTACATGCTCCAAATCCTTACAGGATGAAAAAAATGTAGATTGGATAGCAGTGTGATCACGCCTCTTTGTAGGTGCTTTCTGCATCTAACTCACTCTGTTACCTATCTTTCTAACTAGCACCCATGTCATTTAGCAAATTAAAAATAAATATTCTGGGAATAAGCAGATGGTGTAATGGTATGTCACTGCACTACCACACAGTCAATCGTAGTTTGAGTCCGGGACTGTGCAGTTTGAAGCTCACACTGGACAATTGTGCATGCATGCCCCAAATTCTGAGATAAGAATGAAGGAGAAGGGAATTGCAGTGTGGCCACCCCCCAGGTGTGATTTCTTGTGTTCTCTCTGCCTAGTGAGCGCATGTGCCCTACAGCAAAAATCGCCCTCTTTAAAAAAATAAACAAACAGTACACCATACAGGGGGTTAGCAGATGGTGTGGTAGTTGAGGAGCTGGACTCCCATGTGTGTGACCGAGATTCAAGTCCTGGACCTCTTCCTTGCTTTCTCACTTTCCCTTTCTCTCTTTCTCTGGTCAAATTAATAGATGATAATAATAAATAAAATTAAATAAATAATTTTAAAAAGAAGTTCATTTTGGAAAAAAAACAATCATCGAATAGTTGTTTAAAAATAATTCTATTGGGTTCAGTAGATGGTATAATGGTTTTCTGTCCCTTGGACTTCCACATAGTTGACTAAGATTCTAGTCTCAGTCCTGGCAGTTTGAAATTCAGGCCAGGCATGTATGCATGCTTGCCCAAAATCCTGAGAAGAGAATAGAAGAGATTGTGACTGTCTGTCTCTCTTTCCTTTTCTTTCTCTCCTGTGAGCACACCTGCTCTATAGCAAAAATCTCTCTTTAAAAAAAAATCATTTTAGGGAACCAGCAGTTAGTGTAATGGCTATGTCGCTGGACTCCCACGTAGTCGACCGCGGTTCACGTCCTGGACCCGGTGGCTTAAAACTCACGCCGGGCGCGTGTGCGTGCGTGCCCAGGATCCCGAGAGGAGAATGGAGGAAAAGGGATTGCGGCGTGACCATCCCCCCTGGGGGGTGATTTCTCGCTTTCTGTCTCTAATGTCTCTCTCTGTCTGGCGAGCGCACGCGCCCTATAGTGAAAATCTCTCAAAAAAAAAAATCATTTTATTATGGCAGTTGAATTAAAACTCTAGGGTTTTAGTGTTTTGATTATTTCTGTTAATAAAATTATAAGAAGATGGGAGTCAGCGTGTGACATGGTAAGGTGGCTAGATCTCATGTGCTTGACATTGCAACTTGAGTCCCAGACATAGCAGTTGGAAAACACACCAGCCATATATTCACAAAATCCTGAGAAAAGAGATGGAAGAGCCGGGATTACAACATGACTATCCATCCTAGGGGCTGATATCTCACTTTCCCTTTCTTATCTGTCTCAGGTGAGGGCATAGACTCTATAGCAGAAACTTAAAGCAGAAAATTTAAAAGCAGGAGTGCACAATTCAACATATTCAATCATTCAGTGTAATATATTTTATTAATAGGACAAAGGACAAAAACCACACGATCATGTTTAAAGGTGCAGAATAGGCATTTGACAAAATGTAGCTCTTTCACAATGACAATCAGTTTCCTAGTAAGAGAAGGGAATTACCCTGAAAAAGGGCACTTTCAAAAAACACACAACTGGGAACCAGCAGGTGGCATGGTGGTTAAGGCGCTGTACATGGCCAACCACGGTTTGAGTCCCGGACCTGGTGGCTTGCATTCTCACTTTCCCTTTCTCTCTCTGTGTGTCTCTCTCTGGTCAAATTAAAATAAAATGAATGAATGAATAAAATAAAATAAAACAAAATAAAATCAATAATTCTTTAAACAAACATACACACGCACACACAACTAACATACCTGATGGGAAAATTCAAAAGTGTTTTGCTTAAAATCTCAAATGAGACAAAGATGTCTACTCAAACCAGTTCTTCTTCTTTTTTTTTATTAATTATTTTATTTTATTTTGTTATTGTTTCATTTGACCAGAGAGAGAGAAAAATAGAGAGCAAAGTCGAAAATCAAGCCACCTGGTCCAGGATTCAAAGCATTGTCAGCCATGTAGGAGTCTTAACACCTTAACCAACATGCCACCGGCTGACCCACTCTTCCTAATTCTTTTTCTTTTCATGGGGGGGTGGGTGATTTTTGCTATAGGGCACATGTGCTTGCCAGAAAGACAGAGAGACCAAAAGCGAGAAATCACACCCCTTCTTCTCCATTCTCCTTTCAGGATCTTGGGCACACACCTACCCGCACCCAGTGTGAGTTTAAGCCACCAGGTCCAGGACTCGAACTGTGGTCAGCTACTCGGGAGTCCAGTGACACAGCCAAGCTCCTGGGGAGGCCAGTGACACAGCCATTATGCCAACTGCTGATCCTGTTTCTAGTTCATTTAAATATTTTACTGAATGTCCTAGCCCGGGCCAACAGGCAAATTAATAGAAAAAAATCCATGGGATTAGCAGATAGCATAATGGTTATCGCTGGACTCCCATGTATTTGAATGCAGTTCAAGTCCCAGACCCGGTGACTTAAAAAGCTCACACCAAGGGTACCAGCAGGTGGCATGGTGGTTTATGACTGACCACGGTTTTTTGTTTTGTTTTGAGAGGTTTTGTTTTGTTTTAAGAGGTTTTTGCTATAGGGCTTGTGCGCTCGCCAGACAGAGACATAGAACCAGAAAGCAAAAAATCACCCCCCATGGGGGATGGTCATTCCGCAATCCCTTCTCCATTCTCCTCTCAGGATCTTGGGCACACATGCACACGCGCATGTTGTAAGCCACCGGTTCTGGGACGTGAACTGCGGTCGTCTATGTGGGAGTCCAGCAACATAGTCATTATGCTAACTGCTGGTTCCCTTTCTGACCACGGTTTTGATTCCTGGAATTGGTGGCTTGCTTTTTTACTTTCCCTCTCTGTGTTTCTCTCTGGCCAAATTTAAATAATAGATAGATAGATAGATAGATTGGAATTGGTGGCTTGCTTTTTTACTTTCCCTCTCTGTGTTTCTCTCTGGCCAAATTTAAATAATAGATAGATAGATAGATAGATAGATAGATAGATAGATAGATAGATAGATAGATAGATAAAATCCATTGCTTTTAAAAAAAAATAAATGCCAAGTGCGTGTGCATGCATGCAAAAGATCTTGAAGAGGAGAATGGAGGAGAAGGGATTGAGGTGTGGCAATCCCCCGAGGTGGGGGTTGATTTCTCTTTTGCTGTTTCTCCGTCTCTATCTTTCCAAACAGTGCATACACCCTGTAGCTAACAAACAAAAAAAAGATTCCAGACTGAAAAATAAGAGGCCAAACTGGCAGATGGTATGATCCTATATGTAGAAAATTCCAAGGATTCCACAAAAAATGAACTGGTAAAACTATTAAGAAAGTTTATATCAGTACACAAAAAATCAATATGTAAAAATTACTACATTTATAGACACTAGGAATGAATAATCCAAAAATGAAATTAAAGGATAGATAAATAAGACTTCATGAGTATTCAAATTTGTGTCCTTCACAAGAAAACACAAAAGTGAAAACTTGGAAAATGTCTTTCAACTTATATATCTAAGTAGAAAATAAATTTAAATTTTTATAATTTTAAACATGATCAGAGGACCACATTTTTTTTTAAATCTTTAGTTTTTTTATAGTTTTTTTTATTATTTTTCAAATAATATCTTTTGCTAAATTTCAATTATTCTCAAAAGTGTTTGAAATTTTCTTTCTATAATGTTATGGAAAGTGTTTGTGTTATATTTGTTCCTACTTTTAATTTTTCCCATTTTATTTTAGTATAAAAAATTTTTTTCTATAGAGTGTGTATACTAGACAGCGAGACAGGAAACATGAAAAATTACCCCCCAGGAGGGTTGGCTATGCTGCGAACCCTTCTCCGTTCTCCTGTGAGGATTTTGGGCATTTTCGCACATGGACCTGGTATGTTTTTCAATTTGCCAGGGTCCACTGCTCAACTCCATTGTTGACCACGCTCACCACTAATTAGCCCTTTTGTTTGTTTGTTTATTGTCACATGGCGTGTATACTCACCAGAGAGTGACACTGGAAGAAGGAAAAAGCACCCCTTTCTAATGGAATAATTTAGAGTACTTTACTAGATTATGTACCATCTGTGGGAATGTTCTCACTCTCACATGTTAATGTTCTCACTCTCTGACGCAAAGTCATCAAAATCTTCTTTATATTACATTGGATTACATATAACTTTACATTGACTTCCATTGCTTTTTCAAAAGGGAATGCCATGCATGTCAGTCAATACAGAGACATCAATCTCCCCGCTTTATCATTCAATGTCTTTTCCATGCATTTCCCAATAATTATTATTATAATTTTTTAAAACAGTCGATCACTATTTCTCATTTTGCTTGTTAAAAGACTTCACCTCATGAAATACTTCCCAGACCAGTCCAGTTGAGAATACTATACACGTCATCATCAACGGATAATAAACCATATCTGTTTCTCACTAACATCCTCTCTATTGTTCACTTGCTATCTTTCTCTATCCTCTTCTCTCTTTTTTTTTATAGTTTATTTTTTATTATAATTTTTTTTTCCCATCACAACACACAAATGAATTTTCCATCCAAAATACACTGTGCATTGGCTCAATCAAGCACGTCAACATATATGTTCTCAGCAAATAATTTCCCAATTCTTGTGTCCTGCATACCTTGCCTTTTGTTTTACCATCCTAGATTCCCCATCCCCCTCCCTCTGTTATGACCCATCCTCCTCCCACATTGTCCCTGGCATCCACGATTGCCCTCCGTGCCTCACCCCTCCCCAAATGATCTGTCAGTGATCTTAATTAGTCTAAGTCTCTCCAATAGTTATCACAGCTGACACATGCCTCTACATGAACTCAAGTCTGACTTTAGGCCTAAACCCCATTGGGTAAAAAGAGCATACTATAAAGTAGAACCCAACTGGGCCCATACCGCTCACTGCAGCCATCAAATATCCATTTTTTTTAAA
>NW_006159730.1:2090795-2112503 GCF_000334495.1 Tupaia belangeri chinensis | reverse complement strand
CAATTATCAGCTCATAAAGTTTTTGACAATAGGGAGCATAGATTCTATTCAGGGTTGGATTAAGGGAGGGTCTCCTGCAGATCCACAAGTGTAGTTGAGTCTCCAGGGAATGCAGTTTCAGGAAAGCAGTTCTGGTACGCAGGGATGATCATCAGCTGAGCTGATGCGGCACAGCAGTCATCTTGTAGTTACCAGGAATGGTGTTGTGGGGATCTGCAGTGTGAGTTGTCCTTGGGTATCTGGCTTCCTTAAGAATGGCAGAGTAGTTCTTGTTTTCCCCTGAGGTAATACAGGGCTGGTAACTGTCATCTTCTCAAGTTGCAAGTTCTTCAACCTTGTTTTCGGCCTCCAGGCCATCCAGCGCCCGGAGGGGCCAGGCCATTCCGGCGCGTGGCTGCGCGGGGGCACCGTCCGCCAGGCAAAGTCTTTGATTATCACTTTACTCTGTGTATTCCCAAGAGACTTACTCTGAATATTGGTAAACTACATAGTCACCACAGTAGTGCAGTGTAATCTCAAATATTGCAAAGAATGCTCAATATGAACTTAGGGAAACTAGCAGATGGCATAATGGTTAAATTGCTAGACTCCCATGTAGTTGACCACAGTTTCAACCCCAAAACCCGGAAGTTTAAAATACACCAGTTCATGTGCGTGCATGCCCAAAATCCCGAGGGGAGAATGGAGGAGAAGGGATTTCATCATGGCCACCCCTCCAGGGAGTGATTTCTCACTTTTTGATTTTCTGTTTCTCTTTCTGGGCAATAGACACGCCCTAGATCAAAAATCTCTCTTTAAAAAGTTGAAAGAAACTAGTCAGGAAGTGATTTTTTCCTCTTTACTATTTAGGGTGATTTTTACTCTTTAAGGTGATTCTTTCTGTCTCTTTTTTAAGAATTATTGAATTTAACTATTTATTTATTTATATTTGACCAGAGAAGGGCAGGGCGAGAGAGGAAGAGAGAGAAAGTGAGAAAGTAACCCGTCAGGTTCGGGACTCGAATCGCGGTCCACCTTGTTAGAATTCAGCACCCTTAACCACCACACCACCTGCCGGCTCCCGAATTTTTCTGTGTTTTATACGTGTGTCTCATACATTGTATTTTAGGTGGAATATGAACATGTTGCCCGAGAATGTCGGCTTGGCAGCAAGGAAGGTCGTCCTTTCTCTGGGGTCACTGCTTGCCTAGACTTCTGTGCCCATCCCCATAGAGACATTCACAATATGAATAATGGAAGCACTGTGGTATGTATCCAGGGCCCTTTCAGTTCTTAAAATCTTGATCACTGTTTTCTTCTGCTGTAATCCTTAAATACGATTGTTGTTGTGACCAATAATTATTTTTGTGCTAATAGGTTTAAGTGTGGTATTGATTAAATTTCCTGTCAGTGTGTTATCAACATGATTTATTATTAACATCCAAAAAATTACAGAACCAACCTTAAGCAGTTTGGTTGAATGGTTTGAATTAAATATTTAATGGAAGTATGTTTGCTGAAAGGTTAGGGGAACATGGTTGCTCAGAGGAACAATTCTGAGGGCCAGCAGATGGCATAGTAGTTACTCCTCTGGACTCTCACATGGCTGGCTATAGTTCATGTCTCATACTGGTGGCTTGAAAGTCACTCCAAGTGAGTGTGCATGCAGGTTCAATATGCCAAGAGGAGAATATAAGAGAAGGGATTACAGTATGACCATCACCCCAGCGGGTGATTTCTTGCTCTCTAACTCTCCGGTGAGTACACACATTCTATAGCAAAACTCTCTCTGAAAAAAAGAAAAAAAATTGGGGAACCGGCAGGTGGCGTGATGGTTGGGGTGCTGGACAACCACGTGGCTGGCCACGGTTTGTCTTCTTTTTTCACTTACCCTCTCACCTTCTCTCTCCATGTATTTTTCTCTGGTCAGATTTTTAAAAATAAATAAATAAAATTTAATAGATATTTCTTTTTAAAAAATTCGAACACAGATTTTCTTTCACGATGGCAACATAAGAATGTAGGAATAAAGACCTGTAGGTTGCATGCTGGTTAAGGTGCTGGACTCCCACTTGGCCAACTATGGGTCGAGTCCCAGACCCTGGTGAATTGCTTTCTCACTTTCCCTTTCTCTTTCTCTGTTTCTGGTGAGCACCCGGACCCTATAGAAAATTTTTAAATAATATTAATAAAAATTTTATTTAAGAAAAATATATAGAATTGTTTATTTATCATCATCATTATTTTTTAATTTTGCTACAGGGCATGTCCACTCACCAGAGAGGAGAGAAGGAAAGTGAGAAAGCAAGCTGCCAGGTCCGGATCTTGAACCACAGTCAGCCATGTGGGAGTCCAGCCGCCCTAACCACCACACCACCTGCTCACCCCATAATTCTGTTTTGTTTTTTGTTTGTGTTTTTTAAAAACGATGTATGAATAAGTATAATCAATGTGCAGCTTCTGTATTTCAATTGCTCCGTGTTTTCCTCCTATCAGGTTTGTACTTTAACTCGCGAAGACAACCGTTCATTGGGTGTTATTCCTCAAGATGAGCAGCTCCATGTCTTGCCTTTGTATAAACTTGCAGACACAGATGAGTTTGGTTCTCAGGAAGGAATGGAAGCTAAAATCAAATCCGGGGCCATCGAGGTCCTCGCACCCTACCGCAAAAAGAGAACACGTTTTACTCAGCCTGTTCCTCGTTCTGGGAAGAAGAGGGCTGCAATGATGACAGAGGTCCTGGCTCATAAGATGAGGGCAGTGGAGAAGAAACCCATTCCTCGAGTTAAGCGGAAGAATAACTCCACAACGACAAACAACGGTAAGGCTTCGTACTCTGGCTCTAAGTCAGCCTTATCTATGGAACCTGCTTATTAACTTTTCACAACTTTTGTTAACAGAAGGGTTTGGCCTTTCCTTGCTCCTAGTTTTTCTCTCTCATATCTTTGCTGCTATGTTAGGGGTAGAGCATTATGAAGAGAAGATGTCAGAGCAGGTATTATTTAACTAATTACTCTTTAATCCTATTTAATTGTGATTTATTCTAAATGAAAACAAATAACAGCATATTTTAAATATGTGCCAAAACTAAAAGTACTAAAAGTCAACAAAAAATTAGCATTTCTTTATAGATTTTTCTACTTATCCTTTTTTTTAAACATATTGTCATTATTCCTGTGAATTTCCTAACCTTTTTTTTTTTTTTTTTTTTTTTTTTTAAATCTATGGGAAATAAATACAGAGAGAGACGGGCACCCCCAACAGGGTATCATACCACAATCTACCTCCAGTCTCAGCTAATCTACATGCTGGACAAACACTGTCCCAGCATGCTCAGTGAAACCTTGGGATTTTAACTGAGACCCTGAACGTGGGTCCAGTTAGACCACCACTGCACCATCTCCTGGTTCCCCATTTATTTTGAAGTCCCTACTCTTTTTTGTTGACATTTTCTATGACATCATTTCCTTAAAGCCTTCCTTGATTACCTGTAGCATCAATTTAAGTTAACTAGTTAATGAATATTACTAAGCACCACTTTGAACTACTCTGAATTGTTCTAGGTGTTGGAAATGCTGGAATGAAAGAGAAGGGAGCTATTGCTGTGAAAAGACTCCATGTAAATATGGTTGTCACAGAAGGATTCACTGAGATTGTGGCATTTGAGTAAAGTCCTAAAGGAAATGAGAGAGGCAGCAATGTGGATATTTGGAGAAATAGTATTCCAGGCAGAGAAAATAGCAAGTGCATAGGTCCTGAGGCCGGAATTTACCTTGAATATTTGAAGCGAACAAAGCGGCCAGCGTGGCTGGAGCAGTGTGAAATGGGGAGATGAGATCAGAAAGGTAAGAGAGGTGTCTGAGCAATTCATCTCAGGCTTTGCAGACTGCTATAAAGACTTGGGCCTTTATTTTATCTTTTGAGTGAAAGGAAGATTATTGTAGATGTCAGAATAGAGGAAGGCTGTGGTCTGACTCCCACCTAAATCTAAAGGCATGATCAAAATCTGTTTAATATTGTGTGACAAGAACACTATAGATTAGTATACTCCTGTTTATCATATTTGGAAGCATATTATGACTGACTTTCTCTTTGTTGGATTAAGAATGATCATTGACTATGCCTTTTTACAATTTATTTCATTAGGATTCACAGAATATATCACCCTTTTTTGCTTTATTAATCTTCTGTTAAGAAAGAAATGATGGGGCCGGCATGTGGTGTGGTAGTTAAATGAGCTGGACTCTTACGTGGCAGACTGTAGTTCGAGTCCCAGATTTGGTGGCTTGCTTCTTCACTTTCCCTCTCTCTCTCTGATCAAACTGGAAAATAATAATAAGTAAAGTTAAATTGCAACCAGCAGTTGTTGTACTGGATATGTCACTGGACTCCCATGTAGTCGACCATGCTTCAAGTCCTGGACCTGGTTGCTTAAATTTATGCCGGGTGCATGTGCGTGTGTGCTCAAGATCCCAAGAGGAAAATGGTGGAGAAGGGATCACAGCATGACCATCCCCCCTGGGAGGGGGTGATTTCTCGCTTTCTGTCTCTCTTTTTCTCTCTGTCTTTCTCGTGAGCACATGCATCCTATAGCAAAAACCTCTCCAAAAATAAAAAGAAAGACTTAAGGCAGTCTTACATCTAGAAGCAAAAAGATAAAAACCATTAAGAAAGCATGCAAAGGTATAAAATTCACCAGTAGAGTAATTAATTACACAAGTAAGAAAGAGAAAAGAATCAAAGCTTACCACCATAAAGAACTACAATGTGGGACCAGTAGTTGAAAAAAAAAGAATATTATTTTTTAAGAAATAAAGAAATGCTGGGACCAGCAGGTTTTGTGGTGGTTAAGGCGCTCATCTCCCCACACGGCTGACTGCAGTTCGAGTTCTAGACCTGGTGATTTGCTTTCCCATTTTCCATCTCTCTCGCTCGCTCTCTCTCTCTGGTGAGCACATATACCCTATAGCAAATTAATAGTAATAATTATGATGATAAACAAAATTAAATAAATAGAGACCATAGGATAGTGTAACGTTTACATCATGGTACTCCAATGTAGTCAACTGCAGCTCGATTCCTGGACTCGGTGACTTGAAATTCACTCTGGGTGCATGTGCCTACATGCTAAAGATCCTAAGAGGAAAGTTAAGACAAAGGGATTGTGGGGACCAGCAGTTAGCATAATGGCTGTCGCTGGACTCCCACGTAGTCGACCATGCTTCACGTCCCGGACCCGGTGACTTAAAACTCACGCCGGGCGCGTGTGCGTGCGTGCCTTAGATCCTGAGAGGAGAATGGAGGAGAAGGGATTGCGGTGTGATCATCCCCCCTGGGGGGTGATTTCTCACTTTCTGTCTCTATGTCTCTCTCTGTCTGTCTGGTGAGTGGCACCCACTCTATAATGAAAACTTCTCCAAAAAGAAAAAAAAAAGGGGGGGGATTGTGTCATGGCCATCCCTCCATGGGGTGATTTCTCACTTTCTGCCTCACTTTCTCTCCAGCAAGTGCATATGCCTTATAGCAAAAATCTCTCTTTATAAATAAATAAATAATTCTGGGACCTGCAGTCAGCATAATGGTTATGTCGCTGATTTCCCATGTAGTTGACTGCAGTTCGAGTCCCCGACCCAGTGGCTTAAACTCATGCCGAGAACATGTGTGTGCCTGCCCTAGATCCCAAGAGGAGAATGGAGGAGAAGGGATTGCGGCGTGGCCATCCCCCAGGGAGTGATTTTTCTTGAACATTCACGCATATGTGAGTTTTAAGTCTCCGGGTCCAGGACTTGAACCGTGGTCGACTGTGTGGGAGTCTATCCAGCATCATAACCATTATGCCATCTGCTGGTCCCTCTTCAATTTATTTTTTTGAATATTATTTAGTTGCATTCATTATTATTATTATTTCTTTTTAAATTATTTAATTTTAACTTATTGTTAATCAATTTGACTAGAGAGAAGGAAAGTGGGAGAGTGATAAAACAAGCTAACTACAGTTGGCCATGTGAGAATCTAGGTGCCTTACCATATGCCACCTGCTGGTCCTCTTATTATTTCTCAATTTGACAGAGAAAGGGAAGGTGAACAAACAAGCCATCAGGTCTAGGAATCGAACCACCATTGGCCATGTGGGAGTCCAGCAACTTAACCACCATGTCACCTTCATACTTAAACCATGAGATCAGACATGTGGGGTACAATCACATTAACCACTGTGCCATAGGCTGGCCTTGATTTCACAGGTTTAACGTAGGGGTGTGTGTGTTTCCAATGCATATTAATTTAATTTTCTTCTTTTAAATTAAATTTTTTAATTCCCTAAAATGCCCCTGTTATCTCATCTTTAGAAACCACTTAGCCTGGACACTTGTACTGTCACAACCCTGATTGTCTTTGATAGCTTTCTTAGCTTCTATTACAGGATGTTCCAGGCTCAGCTTATGTAATTCTGTCCCATATCTAAAATCAGCTATTTCTCTAAGGAGTCTACAGAAAAAAAATGCATCATTAACTCATACCTGTATTCCAACCTCAAATTGTTCAGTGTTCCTTTGTTTCTTTCATTTCTCTCTCTCTTTTTTAACTGCCATAGGGCATGTGCATATACCTAAAAGACAAAGCACCCCCAATTGTCTCCAGTCATGCAACAATACATTTTCTTCCATTGTTGAATCTTGTCAGGATCCTGGGCACATGCCTGGCCTGGTTTTGAAGCCGCTGGGGCCAGGATTCTCTCTGCAATTGGCTAGCTGAGATCTGGCCACCCTCTACAAAGCACTTAACTACTGCATTACTGGGCCTACCTGTGGCTTCTTTCATTTCTGTATTTGTAAGTGAGGTGGATTATTTGTGTGAGATGAGAGAAATTATATCATCAATGCTGGAAAATATTCAGTGGGGAGAAATAATGAAGAGGCAAGGTGGGGAGAAGTATCATTCCTTCTTGCTTGTAGCTCCACTTTACAGATTTCATTAGATTAATTTTGTGACTCACATATCTAGTTCGGTACTGCTTATATGAAGAATCTGTATCATTGTCATCCTCATGTTATTCCCAGTATTGTCCCCACATAAGGATAAAATGCTTGTCATAGTCATTTTAAAATGTCATCTTGTGCCTATTTTCTAATAGTATATTCTTATATATCGGTAGCCACAGACATATGATTTCGTCTATAACCTTCTGTCCCTTCATAATCTTATCTTACGATCTTTCTTGGGGTTGGCAGGTGGTGTGGTAGTTATGGGTGCTGGACTCCCACATGGCCAACCATGGTTCGAGTCCTGGACCTAGCAGCCTTCCTTTTCACTTTCTTTCTCTCTCTCACTCTGTCCCTCTCTGGTCAAATAAAAGAATAAATAAAGTTTAATCAAATGATTCTTTTTTTAAAAAAAAAAGATCTTTATTAACAGGTTCATATGATACAAATATTCAATCATTGTCTTTCTTTCCCATAATTTATATCCTATGTCTTAATCTTTACAGTAATATATACCAAAAGTAACACAGGTGTCCTCATGTGCCACTGATTGATTCTTTTGTACAGTATTAATTCTCTTTAGAAATGAGAATTAACAGGGGCCAGAGGGTGGCATGGTGGTCGTGGTGCTGGTCTCTCATATGGCCAACCATGGTTCAAGTCCCAGACCCGATAGCTCAAAAACCACAACAAATAAATAGGTAAATAAATGTTTTTTAAAATGATAGCTACTGTCAGAAATGAGAGTGAACATGTTTTCAGGTGTCATTCTCTGAGAGGAGAAACGCCGGTGTTCTGGAATTGATTAGTGATTACTATTATTAATTATTTCAAACTCCTTAATTTAATTTCATTTATTTAAATTTGTCATAGGGCAGGTGCTCACCAGAGTGAGACAGAGAAAGAGATAGAGAAAAATGATAATGCATGCTACCATGTCCAGGACTCAACTGCAGTCAGTCATGTGGGAGTCCAGCACCTTAACTATCATGGCACCTGCTGGCCCCTATTAAGTATTTTAAAAGAAGGCAGCTTTATTTTTTTTTCTTTATGCTAATATTTACTATATTTGAACTTCCAGAATTTGTTTTAGAACATCATGTGGGGGTAGGGCAGGTGCTATAGTGGTAGAGGCACCAACATGGCTGACCACGGTTCAAGTCCCAGATGTAGCAACCCAAAAATCACAACAAATAAATACAAATAAGTAAATAAATTATATGTGGGTTTTTTTTGGGGGGGGGTGTTTGCTATAGGGTTCATGTGCTCGCCAAATAGAAAGAGACAAAAAGAGCGAAATAACCCCACTGGGGAGATGGGCACGCGCACACACACACACACACACACACACAGTGTGAGTTTAAGCCACTTTGAATGGGACTTGAACCAAGGTCAACTACATGGGAGTCCAGCGACATAGCCATTATGCTAACTGCTGGTCCCGACAAAGAGAAGGTTCTTAAAGTGACAGTAATGATGTACTTGCTTAGTAAGAAAAAAAAAATGAATCTGACATGCTCTTGGTTTTAAGGATTGGTAATGTTTATTTTTTAACTATGCTATTTATATGACTTAACCTTTGCATAAGATTGAGCTTGATTGTTATACTTTCATTACTCAGATATGTTTCTTATATATTTTCTTATTTTTTGCAATTATTTTATTTAACTTTATTTATTTATTTTAATTTGACTAGAGAGAGAGAGAAAGTAAGAAAGCAAGCCGCCAGGTCTGGGATTCAAACTGTGGGCAGCCATGAGGGAATCTAGCATCCTTAACCATCACACCACCTGCCGGCCCTATTTTATTATTTTACATAATGAACATCCGTCCTTTCAGCTGAATCTTTGCACTTTTTAATGATTACTTCCCAAGGGAAGACTTCTTTAAGTAAGTTTGTTTGAAAAAGTATACCAAACTGCTTAGAATTTTTAATTCCTGTGGGTGTATATGTGAGATTTGAAATAAATAGAACAAAACTGGCCAACATCATGTTATGTTATTTTCTGTACTTCTCTTTTTAAATATTCTTTAAATACAAGAGCTACCAAAAGAGGTGTGTATTTATCTTCATATTTGGTGTCCTTTTCTCTGTTTAGGG
Source organism: Tupaia belangeri chinensis (assembly GCF_000334495.1). Taxonomy (NCBI): domain Eukaryota; kingdom Metazoa; phylum Chordata; class Mammalia; order Scandentia; family Tupaiidae; genus Tupaia; species Tupaia belangeri. Next base: position 2,103,443 of record NW_006159730.1, on the reverse strand, counting down.
AATAAAACTGAGATGGTGCAACCTGAAATAAAAAGTGAAACTGAACCTCATTTTATCTTCAAAGGTTCAGACAACACTAAAACCTATCCACCGATCCCATCCATTCCTCACCCAGTGAAAGAGGTAAACCTATCTCCAGGCTTCTCCTTGTCCCCTAAGACTGCTTTGGCCACAACAGCTCCATTTAAGAACGATACAACAGCCTTGTACGGGTTTTCAGTAAGAAGTAGCATTCCCCACTGCACAATGCCTTCTGGAAGGAACAGTGGTGCTAATGCAGCTGCTGGGGAATGCACTGGAATTGCACAGCCTGGTGAAGTGGCTCCTCTTCCCACTCTGGCTTACTCTGAGCCTCCCACTGGTCCAACTGAGCAGCTAACTTCTAATCAGTCAAACCAGCAGCCCCCATTCCTCTCTTCTCATGAACTTGCTTCCTCTCTGCTAGAAGACGACCAGCATTCCGATGCTGATGAACCTCTGTCTGATGACCCCCTGTCTGATGACCCTCTGTCACCTGCTGAGAAGAAATGGCCCTACTTGGATGAGTATTGGTCAGATAATGAGCACATCTTCTTGGATCCCAATATTGGTGGGGTGGCAATAGCGCCCACTCATGGCTCAGTTTTGATTGAGTGTGCCCGGCGAGAGCTTCATGCTACCACTCCCGTCCAGCACCCAAATCGGAATCATCCTACACGCCTCTCCCTTGTATTCTACCAGCACAAAAACTTGAATAAGCCCCAACATGGTTTTGAACTAAACAAGATTAAGTTTGAAGCTAAAGAAGCTAAAAATAAGAAAACAAAGGCCTCAGAGCAAAAAGACCAGGCAGCTAAGGAGGGTAATGAACTGTCCCCTGAAGTTAATGAATTGAACCAAATTCCTTCTCATAAAGCATTAACATTAACTCATGACAATGTTGTCACCGTGTCCCCTTATGCTCTCACACATGTCGCGGGGCCCTATAACCATTGGGTCTGAAGGCTTTTCTCCCCTTCTTAATGCCTTTGCTAGTGCAGTGTATTTTTTCAAGGTGCTGTTAAAAGAAAGTCATGTTGTCGTTTACTATATTCTCCATCTCACCCATTTCAAGTTTGAATTTAAAAAATATAGTAGGGTAGGTATTTCTTAACTGTGACTATATTTTGACAATTGGTAGAAGGTGCACATTTTAAGCAAAAATAAAAATTTTATAGTTTTAAATACATAAAGAAATGTTTTGGTTAGGTGTTAACCTTGATCGAATCACTCAGTTTGGTGCTTTAAATTAAGTCTGTTTACTCTGAAACAAGAGTCATTTTTAGAGGATTTTAACAGGTTCACGTGCTATGATGTAAAATCAAGACACAGTGTTAACTCTACACAGCTCCTGGTGCTTAACCACATCAACACAGTTAAAAATAAGCTGAATTATTATTTCATGGTGCCATTGTTCCAACATCTTCCAATCATTGCTAGAATATTGGCATATTCCTTTGAAATAAACCAATGAAATGTTTTCTCAAACTATTTCTCCTATAAAAAAAAGAATTCATTATTGTTAGTAATGGTTGGAGGCTGTTCATAAATTGTAAATATATATTTTAAAAGCACTTTCTATTTTTAAAAGTAACTTGAAATAGTATAGTATAAGAATCCTATTGTCTATTGTTTGTGCATATTTGCATACAAGAGAAGTCATTTATTCTTGCTGTGTAGAGTTCCATCTTGTTAACTGCAATATGTATTCTAATCATGTATATGGTTTGTGTTCTTCTAATGTGTCCTTTCCACAGTCAAATATTAGCTACTTAAATAAAATAGTTAGGTAATGCAAAAATCATTTATTATCTCTAAAATTGGATTTAGGAAACATATCACCAATATTGATTAGCCGTTTCTTTGGAATTAAATAAGAGTGGTCTCTTCTGATTTATTGAACAACAGTCTCCTCAATTTGCTTTCATCCCAGCTTTGTCAATGTAACTCATGAAAGATGTTTCCAAAAGGAGATGGGACAGAATAGGATTCAGAAGAGTCAAATGCTTCTAACGTGTCAAGGTTATAAAATGTAAAAATCAAGTATCCAGAACTCTACCCAGTCCCAAATTGCCTTATTTGTTTTGAAAATCATTCCAATATAGGATAAGAAAAATCCTGTAGAAATCTTTTGAGAATAAACTCCCTGTCGACATCAAATGGCCCCCATCCCCCAAACAGTAGGAATCGTATTATAAACATAGCTTTGGCCATTCAAAGCTAATCCAGGTATTTATCTTAGCATTAGATTTGGGAAAATGGTAATTCCTCTTCTTGGATAATTACCTATGTTCTAGGTAACCGAAAAATAGGCTTTTATTCTAGCTTTCCCATAAATTTTTCCACATTCCTTTGTTGATTTGTCATAGAGCAAAGCAGAAAGGATTACCCAAACAAAATGTTCAGTACAAGAAGAATTTCCAGTGAAATACTTGATTTCGTTAAAATGCAGAGGTGCTATAACATTCAAAGTGTCAGATTCCTTGGGAGTATGGAAAACCTAATGGTGCTTCTCCCTTGGAAATGCCATAGGAAGCCCACAACCGCTAACTCTCACTATTTTGGTGCAAAAGCAAACTGTTCCAGTAAGCTCTCTAAAGAAAAACTCATTGTAAATTATTAAAACCATATATGGTGCAAAGTTTTGTGCTTTTGACTGATTTGAGTAAAGGAATATGAAGGGATTGTAAATAACAAAATGTCCATTGACAGACCTTCATCTTGTAGAAGTAGATTTCTGCTTCTTGAATATGTAAAATAAGGTAATTCATTGACTTGTTTTAGTATTTTGTGTGCCTTAGATTTCCGTTTGAAAACATGTATATTTTTGTGAGCCTAAGGTTTCTTATACATAGAAGTATATAAATAAGTGATTGTTTATTGCTTCAGCTGCTTCAGTAAAATATTTACTAGTATTAGACTATCAGGAATACACCCTTGTGATATTACATTTTAGATTGTAGGCCTTAGCTCCCACGAAACATTATTAACTCACCAGATTTAATGGATAAATTTGTATGGCCCTTTATTTACCCGTCTGGTTATTCTTCCATTCTGTTATTGAATGCCTACAAAATCTAAGTATCACTTTTGTTTTTCATTGAATCACCAACTATGATGGTGATTCTAAACTTGCAGAATTAAAATCCTAAGAGATACCTTTCCAGGGGACCAGGTGGTGGTGTGGTGGTGAAACGCGTCATGTCTGCGCGGCAATCCCATGGCAGGAGGTCCCTGGTGTGAGTCTAGAGACCCGAGTACACTGGTCTCGCACTTGCCTAGGATCCAGGTCTGGCTGAAGTTTCGGATTGGACCCTGTTGAGGTTACTGTCTCTTTCCCATTCTCTCTCACACGCTCTCTTTCATGGAAGAAGTAAATAAACTTTTATAAAAGATACCCTTCAAATTTCCTTTTAAAGAAATACCAAATTATTTTCCAAATAATCCATGGAAATATAGCCACAGTAACTTAGTTAAAACACCAGTGTTGAAGTTTACCAAAACAAGTACAATAAGAATACCTAGTTTTAAATAAAATGTGTCCGTTCTTTTGTTGTAATTAACATTTTGAATGGGCTGCAACTGATACCCCTATTGTGGGAATCATACTCAACTTCTACTGTGTTGGATTGTTTCCTAAGTTTAACATCTTATCATCCCATTCTTTGCCCTGTGGTTTTTTAAAAAGTTATGCTTATTTGATGTTCTGCAGCATTGTGATTGTATGCTGGCTACCCTGCTTCTAGAATGCTCTTTCTCATGAACAAGGAAATAAATTTGTTTGAAATGACATTTTCACTCAGAAAACTGGTCATCTAACATTATTTCGTCACCTCTGTTGTGTTTTACTGCAATGATCATATTCTCTTTTATCTCTTATGTAGAAGTCAAATTAGGTTTTCAGCGTTCTCTTTTTAGTGGTATGATCATTAAATTTGCTGATACATGATCTCCAAGTTAGCCCAACAGGTTCACAGTATCTTCTAAACTTATTTATTATAATGAGAGAATAAGTCCCGCTTGTAGTATTAATAAAATTCTACAAAAATATCATACTGCCCCTTGAAATTGCATTTCTAATGGCTCTTAGCAATTTTCTCTCTGTTTTTTTTCTTGTGCTCATCTGCCTCACTACATCCTGTTTCCAATCATCCACAAGGTACCAAATAGATTGTGACATAAACCTAGTTGAAATATATACTTATTTGGAAGCAAGGCTATCTGAAAACTGTAGGCAAAACTTCACAACATGTTTGCATCTTAAATAGTTTTCCAATATCTTTTCAACCTGCATGTGGGTGAAATAACTTTATTTGTTGAAAATAGAACTTTAGCTAAATGAGAGCCATAAACAATTTACTTAAGACATAACCTCAATACTTAATTGAATGCATACCCTTGTGTAAATGAACTGCTGACTTCATTCTTATAAAATAACCTACTTTTCAACATTACGCTGGTGGACTCCTACTGATTATCATTTCACAGTAGCATGTGTCAAAGTAACCTGAAAATAGTCTTTTAAAAACAAATTATACTGAAACTTTTTATCTGAGCAAAGCTATGACATTATTGCATGACAACTTCTACCAAGAGTGGGCACAGCATTTCTGAATGTGCCAACTAAATCAGTAGTGGATGCAACTTTTAATAATATATAGTTACCTTCAATTTCACACCTTTATGCATGGAAATCTTTTGTGTTTTTTTTTTTTTTCGGCCCACATTTACTACAACTGTGAGTTTTGATCTTTTGCATAAATTTATGATAAGAGAATTATAAAAGAATGAATGGAATATTGCAGTGGTCTCACCACAGTGGAAGCTAGCATGGAAGTCATGTATTGATAGTTCAGTCACTGGGGTCCAGAGAGCAGCTGTTAATGTCAGCTTGTAATCATGTCTGTAGTTGGAATTAAAGATGATAGCCACTTTATGTCTAGGACAACTGTAGGAAAGTGAACTTTATTTTTTCACCTAAAGAGGATATTTTATCACTGAAAAATAACCTTATTTTGGTGCAAGTCAAAAATCAAATGGCTTTAGAATTTTTTTCCTGGAGAAGTTCAGCAAAGAAAGTTAACAGTAAAGGTGAATTGAGAGTCCTCTGCCTGCAGTTTCATGGGCTTTGTGTGGGAAACTTAGCTATATGAATCTCTTCTGTTTACTCATTCTGTGAAATATGACAAGAGTCTTATTTTTTAATAAACAAATATCAATTGCTTATAATACTGGATTTCTTTTTCCCTAAGCCTAGAGTTAAATATACAGATAAGGAGTTATAAAGGATTGGATTATTGAAATAACTGAAAACATCTCCATATATTCCATCGTGTATATAACCTAGCCATAATTACATAGTCCATTCATGTCTCTTGTATAGTTTGCCTCACAATAAACTCCCAGTATAGTTCATTTTGATGTGACTTCCTACATGTATTGAAATATTATTTTATTATGCCTAGATCCTCATGTTGGCTCCTAAGTGTATTAAGCTTTTAAGTTTAATACCAGTTGTCTGGTATTCTTAATCAAGTGATTTAATAGTGCCTGACTGATGGAGTCCAGATTACCCAAATAAAATTATGGTCCAGGTTGAGCTTTCTTATAGCAGAAAGAAAATCATGTTACCCATCGCTCTGGAATGCATTTCACAAAGTTAGAGTCGTGTGTCCTTCATCACAAGCTGAATTTGTGTATTTCCTTGGCATGTGTTGAGAGTCATTGGCATTTGTTTGCTTTTCTCATACGTTGTTCATAAAGTAAAAACTGAGCTCCTCTGTCAATTTCTGAGATACTATTGCTGGCTTGTATGCAGGACATTAGTATTTTTGTCTATTTTATCTATAATGAATTCTACAAACTAATTGCTGCCTTCTAGCATGTAGTTGTATTTGTTTTACTCTGTTGCTTCTGGGTACCCAGTCAAGTACCATGCTTTCCTTCAAAAGGCATATATTTAATTCCTTCAGGTAATCCAGAGGTATTCCTTATTGCCACACCTCATTTTCACATCTCTTAAGGGTCCCATAATGTATTCATATGCATCTTCTGTTAGTATGCAGTAGTTACTATTTCTAGCTTTGGCTTTCCAACACCAATCTTTTCCTTGTTGGCTATACTCCATTTCCACCCTTCATTTAATACCCATGCTCAGGTCCTAAGTTTTCTTCCAGTTTGTTCAGCCATAGATGCCCCCTATATTGAAGCAAAACTTGGTCCAAGGTAGGAATGTTAACAGATGTAAAACATATCAGCTGACTTAGCCCATTGATGTTAGTGTGACTTTAGAAACCCTTGGCTAACAGTGTAAAACTAGTTTTCCTAAAAATAGAAATTGTGTCCCCAGCAGCTGTTACATAAGGCACTCTCTCTTACTTGTTCATAAGAAAAAAAATCTTGCAGCTGTCAGAAACATTTTTGTTTTAGGAGAAACACTATTGGGAAGTAGTATTTGGGATTTTTTTATATTTGGTGGTGTATGAATTCATAATCCTTGGCTATACTCTCTTTTTCCCCTCATTTTGTGGAAGCTGCAGTGTCAGCAAGTGCATTTTCATCTGCTGTGCAGTTTTCATCTCTCTCTGATTTTCTTTAAATTAAAAATCTATTGCTTCATTCTTCTGTCTCCATCCCCCAGATCGCACAAATACACATTCATTTTAAGAAGAGCAGTGATTTTGCTCAAGATATCTTTAGCTTTCAAAATTATGTTTTATATTTTTAGTTGTAATACCAGAGAAAATCAAAAACTTCTATTCAGCTCTTTTCAATTAGAGGCAAATCTTTTCTAGAAATAAGTAGTAGTTATTGTTGGTTAATATTGAGTACTCTCTGTCCAATCCCAATGGATTAATATTGAGTACTCTTAATCCAATCCCAATGATGTTTTATTGCCCATTTATTCCTGTTTGAATGTTCTGCGAAAACTTGTATAAGAAGTTACCTATTATTCTAAGACTTTCTGTATGGCTGTGTTATTTCTGTGTAATGGATCCTAGTAATTCATAAATTGGTTGATCAGTGACTTTGAATTAGTTGCAAATCTGATCTACAGAATAGACAGTATCCCTTTGCATATTTTCTTTTATTTCCCATCCCAATTTTGTGTATGATATTTTATTTTGGTTGTTGGCAATAATAGAAACTGTTCTATTACTGAGAAAGGATAAAAAGCGAATGGAGAGTAATGGGAAGGGTTGCAGAGAGGTGAAAGTATCAGAAGTGCTCTTAAGCACGACGGGGAAGTTAACAGGTTGAAGGGAAGGAAAATGTACCTCTGTCAGCAATTTGAGAGTTCACTCTAGCAGCTTCAAAGCAAGAAATGCCTTTAATATTTCTACTCTCCAGTGTACATCAATTTTATCTGAAAACTCACTGCCAAAAATGTGGAACAGTTTTGAAAGCAAATATGGCAGTATGAAACTTATAATCCTTATATTTTATAATGTTTTAGATTCTCAAGCTGCTGTGCTTGCTTCAGCAACAAATATACTAAAATTGTAATGATCCAGAGAAGATTAGCATGGCTCCTGCGCAAGGTTCTAAGACTGCTTTTTTAATTTGCCAGAAGGATGTGCGTCTTTGTTAGAGGGAAACAGAGAGAGAGGAAAGTGGGACAGCATCCCTCATGGGGGATAATCATGATGTAATCCCCTCTCCATTTTTCCTTCCCTTTGAGATCCTGGGCATACACGCACACCTGCCCAGTGTGTTTTTCGAGTTGCTGGACCCAAGACTAGAACCGCACAGTTGGCAACATGGGATCCAGCCACCTTAACCACCATGCCATTGGCTGGCCCTTAGAGTGCTTTGTCACGTGCAACTTTTTCTCCCCAACACTGAGAGTTAGACAGGGAACAATAGTCCCAGCTTAAATCAAGGAACCTGTAGATTCCCCAGAATAGCTAAGGGCTTCCTCCAAGTCTCACAGCAAGTCAACCTATCTGAGACTAAAGTATTTAACACCTGCATACTGCCAGTCACATTTCTACAACATGAACTAGAGTGCTACTGAGTAGAAATTTTGTCAGATACAGGGGCTGGCAAGTGGTATGGTCAAGGGCGCTGGACTCACATGGCCAACTGCTGTTCAAGTCTTGGACCTGGTGGCTTGCTTTCTTTCTCTCTCTCTCTCTCTCTCTGGTCAAATTAAAATATAAATACATAAAGTTAAATAATTAGATTTTGTCAGATACAACCTAATTTAAAATCTTACCGTTCATAAAATGTTCTTAGGAAGTATTTTATTTCCATTATTTATTAAGCCTGCTATTTTCTCATGCATACTAAGGAAAGTCTCCCAAATTCCCAGGATTTCAGCATTAGGGATTTCATTTATAAAATTGTACATGTTTTTTCTCCTTACAGAAGCTTTTCTTATTACAAAGAATATGCCTAAAATGGGGCAATCTAATAATAACTTTTTAGAATATTACTTTAGGGCTGGCCTAGTGGCTGGGGGATGCTGGTCCCATATGTCCAGCCTCAATTCAGACTTGACCCTGGCAGCTTGATAAACATGCCAGGCACAGGTGCATGTGTGCCCAAAACCCTGACAGGATCGAGAAATGGAGACAGGATTGTGGCATTACTATGTCCCGTTGAGGGGTGCTTTCTCCCTCTCTGTGTCTCTTTGGCAAGTGCACATGCCCTTTAGCAACTTAAACAAGAAAGAAGTTAAAAGATTAAGGTCAGCATTTATTATGAAATGCAGCTTTCTTGAAGAAAATGTGCCAGGTAAATGAATTTAGTTGCCAGCCCCTCCTGGTAAAAATGCAAGTCTGATGAAATCTCTAAGAGATAGTACCGTCTACCACTTATTTTACATTGTTTTTATTTTTGGTTCTGCTTTGTTTTCAGCCACATAAAATCTGTGATCCAAAGGTTAAACATACCTTTGCCCAAAGAGTTAGGAAAAATTATGAAATGTATTTGTAATTTTTTGGAAATCACTTTATAAAGAGGAAGAATATTTTGGCTATCAGTATATTCTGGGTCATAAAACAAAATAACTTAGGCCAACCACCCCTAAATATTTAAAAAAAAAAACACTTTTTTCTGTGACAATTCAGTTCAGTAACTGCTTATCCCATCAATGCCTGTTTGTGCTATAGATGATAAAATGGCTGATGACATAGGACTTGATGAAAACAGCTCTTAAAGAAAGTTTATTTTTTATTGTATGGTCATATTCTTTTTTAATTTTTACAAAATAACATTGTGATAGGTGCTTTAAGAGAAATATTTTTCGAGAAATGGTTTTATAGTAAAAACTAAGGGCAGCTTTTGCATTGTGGTGTATGGATGGGTGGTCATACTTGGTTTACTAAGAAATCATGAAGTGTTCCATAAAGAAAAACTTGGCAGAAAGGAAAACATAATTTCGACTCTATTTTCTCTTACGCTCTCTGGTGACCTACCAAGTCATTTCACAGCATCTCATTACTTTGGCCCAAAGGAGAAGCCAGAATTCTTATCACTGGTGAAAGATAGGAACTATTCACAGATCTCTACCATGGTGAAATGAAGTAGTACTGAATTCCCAATACAGAAATCATATAAGTTTATATTCATCTCTAACACTTTTTTCCTCGTCGGGCTATATTTCCTATTTAATTTTACCCTTTTTTTTTTTTTTTCCCTTTAGGAGCCTTGTTTTTACCTACTGCCATCCTACTGTATTAAATACCCCATCAATAAAACAAATTAGTAAGGAAATGCTTTTCAAACTTCACAAAGATCTATTTTAGCTATTAACATATGGGGGAAACAGTTTAAAAAGAAGCACTTCACCATGTCAAATGGAAAGAGATCATCTTAATTGTGATTATTTTAATTCGTAATCAACATTTAGTCCTCTGCAGACAAGGGAACACTTATTAGCAGTACTTGAATACTCGTGAGTTGGAATTGCATGTTACTTGAAAGATCTAATTAAGCTAAATTTTGGTGCACAGCAGTTGTACATGATTTCATGTTTATGTAGCAAAATGCATTGAAATGTACTAGTGTTGAAATATACATGTAAAGATAGTTGTGGAAATTGTCTATTATATTTTCCTTGTGTGTCTCATTTATTTAGAGCAAAAAAAAAATCTTTTTTTAAATTGTTCTAACTGAATAAGGCTAAATGAATACTGTAATTGAAAATATATTTTAAATCTTTGTCATGAGTTTTTAAAAAAAACTATTGCAAATTGTATCATTCCTGATTACACAGAAATTTGTGGGTGGTTTTAAATAAATTTTATACTTCTATTTTGCACCTGGTAGTCTAATTTTTCTTTCCTCTTCAAAGTCATTTTGAAAATTTAATATCCGAAAATATTCACGCATCTTAACTACTAAGGACTATAAGATTTAATATTTGTAGATGACCAAGTGGATGGCACAAAACCAAGATGGCTAGCATTTATAGAATCCTATAGAAAGTTTCCATCATATATTAACTAGTTAATTCCCATAGTGATGAAATTAAGACTCATTATATAGACCAGCTCTGAAGCTGAGTTTGGCGAAGTTCATATCCTAATTGGCAGAGCCAGGGCCAGCAGGTGGCTTGGTGGTTAAAGGTGCTGGACTCCCACAAGACCAACCGTGGTTCGAGTTTGGGACCTGGTGACTTGCTTTCTCACTTTCTCTCTCTCTCTTGCTCTGTCCTTTTCTGGTCAAATTAAAATGAAATAAATGGGGCTCAGCAGGTGGCGTGGCGGTTAAAGTGGTAGACACTCCCACATGACTGACCACAGATCAAGTCCCATACCTGGTGGCTTGCTTTCTCACTTTCTCTCTCTCTCTCTGTCTCTCTCTGATCAAATTGGACAATAATAATGATAAGTAAAGTTAAAATTAAAATAATTATTTTAAAAATAATAGGACCAGCTGGTGGTATGGTGGTTGGGACAGCTGGATCCCAGGCCCACTGAAGGTTGGAATCCTAGACCATATGGCTTGAAAAACACTGAAAGGAGGTGCCTGCAGGTGGTGTGGTGGTTATAGGTGCCAAATTCCCAATGGCCAACTGCAGTTCAAGTCCTGGACCTGGCGGATTGCTTTCTGACTTTCCCTTTCTCTTATCTCTTTTCCTCTGGTTAAGTTAAAAAGTAATAATGATGGGACTGACAGGTGGCCTGGGGATTAAGGTTACTGGACTCCCACATAGCTGACCATGGTTCGAGTCCTCGGCCTGGTCGCTTGCTTTCTTACTTTCTCTGTGTGTCTCTCTCTGGTCAAATTAAAATAGATAAATAAATAAAGTAAAATAATTCTTTAAAAATTTTTTTAAATAAATCAACTACACCAGAAGTATGGACATAATAAATGTAAAAAATAAAGAACTTTAAAATAATAATAATAATAATGACAAATGGAAATAGATAAATAACATAACTAACTCTTAAAAAAAAAAAAAGAGGGGTCAGCAGGTGACACGGTGGTTGTGGGCTCTGGACTCCCACATGGCTGACGATAGTTCGAATCTGGACCTGACAGCTTGCTTTCTCAATTTCTCTGTCTCTCTTACTCTGTCCCTCTCTGGTCAAATTTAAATAAATAATTAAATAAAGTTAAATAAAATAATTATATAAAAAGAAAAGAAAAACCACTGAAAGGAGGAGATGGAGGAGAAGAGATTGTGTTATGACCATTCCCCCATGGGTGTTGCTTTCTGTCTTTCCTTTCTCTGACAAAAAATAAAAATGTGAAAAACACAGTGACACTAGGCTTTTAGTGATATGTTACTACAAACATCACAGAGTAATGCTACTTTAAGTTCTTGAGACCAGCAGGTGGAGTAATGGTTACATCACTGAACTCCCAAGTAGTCGACTGCAGATGGAGTCCCAAAGGCAGTGACTTAAAACTCACGCCATGTCCATGTGTGTGTGTGCCCAAAATCTAGAGAGGAGAATGGAGTAGGGATTGTGACATGGCCATACCCTCTGGTACTGATTCTCTCTTTCTGTCTCTATCTCTGGCAAGTCCACACGCCCTCTAGCAAAAATCTCTCTGAAAATTAAAAAATAAAATAAATAAATAAATGCATGTACTTTGCAAACTTACTCTCCTGTTTTAGTATTCTGGTAGTCTTCCTCTTTTTAGTAACAGGCACAGGTTCTTACCGTCCCCCTTTCTCACCTTCCTCATCCCCACTTCACTTGCTCCCTGGGATTACTGGGAAGCAACTCTATTTTCAGTAAATGGAATTTACCTCTCCTTTCTGACTGGTTAGAGAGAAAACTTGTGAGCTAGGCTGATCAGGTAGACATGGGCAAACTCAAGGGAATGGCAAAAGACCAAAACAGAAAAAATCTGGGTCGCCAAATGACCTACTTCCCTAACCACCTTTGAACTTGGTCTTTTATATGAGAGAAAATAAGCACTCTTTTGATTATTTAGCTCTGTTTAATACCTCAATCAATATCCTAATTAAGCCTCCATCCCATAAGACAACTATCATTTTTTTTTTTTAATTTCTAGTACAGCTTCTTCAATATTCTTTTAATGAAATGGATTTTAAGCCGCTTCAGGCCAACAAAACCAGGGATTCAAAATATGGTCACAAGGTTGGATTCTGCTTGTCTTGGGCCATGCATTACCACTACACCATGTTCGGAGCTGGCTCTTCCG
>NW_006159730.1:2082186-2090781 GCF_000334495.1 Tupaia belangeri chinensis | reverse complement strand
CTCTTCCGAACATAGTTTAACCTGTATTGCCCAGTGGCCAATTGTGCTGTGAGCGTCTCTCAGGACTAAGTGCTACATGTGTTGCATGTTATTTTGTCTTGGTCATTACTCAGAGTGTAAGCCCCTTGGGTCATCCATCATCTCTCTTTTTTCTTTTTTAAAAACCTTATTGTAATTATTATTTTATTTTATTGAAGTTGAGCAGAGGGAGACAGAGAGAGAGAGAAGTAAATGAGAAAGCAAGCTGCCAGGACTTGAACCATGGTCAGCTATGTGTGAATCCAGCAACCTTAACCACCATGCCACCTGCCAGGCCCATTATCCTTCATCTCTTGAGTGGGCATTCCATACTGGTTCATTTTAAATTATTTATTATTTATTTACTTATTTATTTATTTAGATCTTTTTTCTATAGGGCATATGTGTTTGTCAGAGAGAAAGACAGAAAATGAGAAATCACCCCCCACCTGGGGGATGGTCATAGCGCAGCCCCTTCTCAAGTCACCTGTCAGGATTTGGGGTACCCATGGAAATTTACCTGGCATTAGTTTCAAGGTGCTGGGTCCAGAACTTAAACTGCGGTCAACTAGTCAACTACGTGGCAGTCCAGTGATGTAACCATTATGCCATTTGCTGGTCCCCTGCTCCACATTATTTTTTTGCCCTGATTAATCAGTCTTTTATATTTCTTCTCACCTTTCCAGAGATCCTCTTGAATTTTTATGCTGTGCTCACCAATCTTCCCTGTGACTTTTGCCTAATCTTTACATGTATGTCCTGTTACCTCACATAAAGTGAAATCTGGCTCTTTCCTAAGGGCATTACAGCCTTCCATATATATTTTTTTTTTTGAGAGATTTTTGCTATAGGGCGCATGCACTCACCAGAGAGATAGAAAGACAGAGAGACAAAAAGTGAGAAATCGTTCACCAGAGGGATGGCTATGCCACAATCCCTTCTCCGTTCTCTCCTCGGGATTTTGTGCATCCATGCGCCTGGCATGAGTTTTAAGCCACATGCCTGGAACTCAAACTGCAATGGACCACATGGGAGTCCAGCGATGTTACCATTACACCATCTGCTGGTCCCTCCGCAGCCTTCAAAAAGGAAACTTATTTCTCATTTTGCACCAACCTCAGGATGGGGGTAAGGGCGATGCTCTGATTCTTTACAGTGCTCTCTCTCTCTCTCTTTTTTTTTAAGGTTGTTGCCATAGGGCATATGCAATCACTGGAGAGGAACAGAGACAGTGACAGGGAAAGTGAGAAATCAACCCGGAGGGGATGGCAATGCTGCAATCCCTTCTCCTCCTGGGATTTTAGGCGAGCATGGCACGATTTTTTAAAGGATTATTTCTCTTAATTGCATTTATCCATTCATTTATTTTAATTTGACCAGAGAGAGAGAGGGAAAGTGAGAAAGCAAGCCACCAGGTCCAGGACTTGAACCATGGTCATCCGTGTGGGATTCAGCACCCTTAACCATCACAACACCTGCTAGCCTCTAAATAAATAATTGTTTTTTAAAAAAGAATTTAATGGAACCAGCAGTTAGCGTAATGGCTATGTCGCTGAACTCCCATGTAGTAGACCTCGGTTCGCATCCTGGATTCTGTGGCTTAAAACTCACGCCGGGCTCGTGTGCGTGCTTGCCCAAGATCCCAAGGGAGATGCCATAGTAGTTAGGGTGCTGGGCATTCCCACATGCCCAATCACAGTTCGAGTCCTGGACTTGGTGGCTTGCTTTCTCACTTTCCCTCTCTCTCTGTGTATGTCTCTCTCTGGCCAAAATAAAATAAATGAATGAATAATCAAAATTTTAAAATAATTAAAAAACAAACAAACAAACATGAGACTAGCAGTTGGTGTAAGGGCTATGTCATCTGACTCCCATGTAGTCGACTGCGGTTTGAGTCCCTGTGGCTTAAACTCACACCAGGCGTGTGTGTGTGTGTGTGTGCGTGTGTGTGTGCCCAAGATTCTGAAAGGAGAATGGAGGAAAAGGGACTGCGACGTGACCATCCCCCCTGGGGGTTGATTTCTCCCCCCCCAAAAAAACCCTCACATTGAGCTCCTGTGAAGGGTGCATGGGATTATGAGGAGAGGGGCAAAGGCTTTTCAATGAGGCCATACCTTAGGGGGTGATTTCTCCCTTTTTGTCTCTCTGGTGGGCACACAACCCCCTATAGCAAAAATTTCTTAAAAAAAAAAAAGACTCCTGGGACCTGGCACCAGCAGATGGTGTAATGGTATGTAGCTGGACTCCAGTGTAGTTGACCTGAAGTCCCAGACCTAGCAGCTTGAAACTCATGCCAGGCTCATGTGCCTACATGCCCCAAATCCCGAGACAACAGAGAAGAGATTGCAGCATGGCCATCCCACTGGGCTGATTTCTCACTTTTTGCTTCTCTGTCTCTCTCTGTCTTTCTGATGAACGCACACGCCCTACAGAAAAAAAAAACATTTCTTTTTTTTTTTTAAGAATTATTTTATTGGGACCAGCAGTTGGTGTAATGGCTGCAACGCTGGACTCCCATGTAATTGACTGCAGTTCGAGTCCCAGACCCGGTGGCTTAAACTCACGCCAGGTATGTGTGCGTGTGTGCCCAAGATCCCAAGAGGAGAAGGGATTGTGGTGTGGCCATCCCCCGGGGGGGTGATTTCTCGTTTTCTGTCTCTTTGTCTCTTTCTGTCTTTCTGGCGCGCACACGTGCCCTATAGCAAAAGCCTCTCAAAAAAATTATTTTATTCAACTTTATACATTTATTTTTCATTTTTATTTATTTTTTAAATAAGGCATCACGTCCATCAGGAGTTTTTGTTTAATAATTATTTTAATTAATGTATTAATTTGACGAGAGAGAAGAGAGTAGGAAAGTAAGAAAGCAAACCGCTAGGTTCAGGATTTCAACCTTGGAGTGCAGGAGACCTATAGCAAAATCTTTCAAAGAACTCCCCTAAACAAACAAACAAAAAACCAATAAAATGATTCTTAAACCTGGGGGCTAGCAGGTGTCCTGGTGGTTAAGGCTCCCTGTGGTTCAAATCCCAGATCTGGCAGCATTATAAGCCACGTGCTCGTGCATGTGTGTCCTGAGTTCCCAGAGGAGACTGGAGAAGAAGGGATTGTGGTGTAGCCATCCCTTTGCCCCAGGGTGATTTCTCACTTTCCCTTTCTATGATGTTCTAGTCAATGCTTTGTTAATATAACCAATATCTCTAATTCTGCCCTGCTAAAAGCAGACCAAGTTTTTTTTTAAAAAAAGAATTATTTAACTTAATTTATTTATTCACTCTTATTTTAATGTGACCAGAGAGAGACATAGATATAGAGAGATGGAAAGTGAGAAAGCAAGCCGCCAAATCCGGGACTCGAACCATGGTCTGCCATGTGGGAATGTCCAGAGCCTAACCACCATGCCACTTGCTGGTCCTTAAGTTTTTGTTTTTAGAAATTTTTTCTATAGAGCACATGGGCTGGCAGGAGAGACAAAAAGACAAAAAGTGAGAAATAACCCCCCCAGGGGAGATGGCCAAGCTGCAATCCCTCTCTTCCATTCTCCTCTAGGAACCTTGGGCACATAAGCACATGTGCCCAGCATTGGTTTTTTGTTTTGTTTTGTTTTGAGAGATTTTTCTGTAGTGCACATGTGCTTGCCAGAGAGAGACAGAAATCACCTTGGTGGTGGTGGTGGGGGGGGGTATGGCCATGCTGCAATCCCTTCTCCTCCATTCTCTTCTTGGGATCTTGGGCACACACGCACATGCACCTGGTGTGAGTTTAATTCACCAGGCCTGGGACTCGAACTGCCATCAATTACATGGAAGACCAACGACACAGCTGTTACGCCAACTGCTGGTCCCCTTTTTGAATTATTTCATATAACTTTATTTATTTATTTTAATTTAACCAGAAACGGAGAGTGACAGAAAGAGGACTCCAGCTGCGGTTGGCCACGTGGGTGAACACCACCTTTAACCACCACACCACTTGCTGGCGCCCTGGCCTGTGTTTTAAGTCGCATGGTCTGGGACTCAAAATGCAGTAGACCAAGTGCGAGTTCAGCAATATAACCATTATTCCATCTGTGTGTCCCAGTAGAGCAAGTTCTTATCAGACTTATGCAAACTATCATATTGCTGTGACAATAAGAATCCTTACTAATTATTTCTGAATTCTGGAAGGATCACTATGGAGAAAAGGAGTTTTGGCCTAGCCATGGTTCCTGATGCTCCCGCTCAGCAGGTTGAGGCCTCACGGGAGGCCTGGCGTGGTTTACTGGTCTACTCTAGAAGAGCCAGGTGGCCTCTAGTCCTCACTACCCAGGATGCTGAGGGAGGGTGATCATGACACAGTCTGACCCAGTCTAAAACACCAGATGCATACAGAGAGGGGGAAAAATGGTTTCTTTTTAGTTTATAAAAGCATACTTTATCAAATATGTAGATGAAGTTACAAATAGCTAAAAACAAAAGTTCCTTCAAGTTGGAATACAGAACATTAAAGAGCTGGCAACACTGGCCACGTAAAGCCACATATGTATAATTCTACTTATACAAAATGTACAGCATAAGGAGAGCCATAGAAACAAGGTTAACGTTCGTCAGGGGCTGGGTGAACAGGGATCAGGTGAATAGGTGAAGGTTTCTTTCTGGCTGATGAAAACGTCGCTTTAGTGTGTGCTAGTGATTTATACACAATCTTATGAATGTAGTAAAAGCCATGAAACGTCCACTAAAATATTTTAAATGGAGAATTGTACGTTAAGTGGGTTTTACCTAATTTTAAAAATTAACTAACAATATGTTACAAAATACATCCATTCTTCCAACTACTTGAAGTAGAAAGAAGAAAATAAAAATAGTAAAAATATACAAAATGGCGGCGGGCCTGAACGGACCACGTGACCTCCGCTTCTCTCCTTCCCACCCAGAGGAGAGCGTTTCCCTCAGCCCTAGCGCTGAGACGCAGCGGGGCTCACGGCTAAGTGGAGCCAAGGTAACCCCTTGGAGGCGCGCTCCGGTTCTAGCCTCGTCGGAAAGGGGCGAGAGTACAGAAGGCGAGCTCGTGAGCGCGCACGTAGGACGTCACCCCGTAAGCCGTTCCTCCGGGAGATGGGAAGGGGGGAGCGGCGTGGAGGGAGAGGGCCGAGCGGCGCATGCGCGCAAGGCCGAGGGGTTTGAAATGGCTTCGGCGTTAGCCGGGACCCGACTCAGGTGAAGTCTGGTCTGCGTGGTTGGAGCGGCAGTCGGCCGGGCCCGGGGCTTTCACATCCTAGCGGATCCGCGGAAGTGCTGACAGCGACCGTTTCGGTAGCGCGGCGGCCAGCGACGGTGGGACTCTCTTGGGACGGGAGCGGGAGGGACGCGGTCCCTTTTGTGCGGGTCGGAGCAGGCCCCGCGCGCTGCCCCCCCCCCACCCGGGCGCTCACCCCGCGGCCCTTCAGACGCCAGGCGCCCCTCAGCCTCCGCCTCGCGGGGCCGCCGCTCAGGGCCGTGCGGTTTTCGCCTCCCGGCTTCCACCCCGAGGATCGGTGCGGTCGCGAGGGTTTTAGGGGATGGAAGCTTTCTCTCCCCTGTCGGGGTTTGTGGGGACCTGGCTCTTGGTCTGGCCCTGTGGGCGCTTCAGCCATTATGTGGGAGCGGTGGGGTTCCTGCCTCCGTGGCTGCGCCCGCGTTGCCCCGGGGCCGGAGGAAGATGGGTGGCAGAGCCTTCCGAGTCGCAGTCCCGGGCCCGAGGGTGCGCGGGCGGAGAGCGTCGCCTTGTTCTGGCTTGACTTTTGGGGGAGGAGTCTTGGTGTTTCTTTAAGGGGCTTCAGTTACCTCTACTGCCTTTGAGGGATGAGAGGGAAAAGAAGCCCCCCCTCCCCCAGTTCCTTTTTGAGAAAGTAAAGAGATGTTCGTTATTTAAGCGATTCCCTTGAGTACCTTGATTTGGGGTTTCGTTCCAGTTTCTCTTACCAGTTTCGCCTCTGCTGTTACCTACTCAGCCCGGTGCTGAAAGAAGCACGCAGGTTGTATTTCCTGTGAATATAAAGTTGTGAACTCTATTGGTTACAATGGGTAGATACAGCAGATGATGTGTTCATCGTGACGTTGGTAGTTGCAGAAAGAAGTGCTTTTCTAAGTATCCTAATTTTGTCCTTTAAGATAGGGTCGGGTACTTTAGTGATCTACTTGATGTAAAATGGTTTTTGCTGCATTTCCGATGTTCATTTGTTCCCTTTCTACTTCCATCATTTACAAAGACGTTTTAGGTGCATAAAACATTTCTTAAATATAGCTTCTTGTGATATATTTAGTTTGGTTGAACTTTAAAATGTGGGTTCTTTCTTAACAGATCACTGCTATAGAAGACCAGCAAGTGAAGGTATTTTTTACCTTGCATCATGGCTCAGTTTGGAGGGCAGAAGAATCCGCCATGGGCTACTCAGTTTACAGCCACTGCGGTATCACAGCCAGGTCAGCCTACTGAACACATGTACAGTAAATGTGTGGGGGAGGGTCTCTTTTACCTGTGTGAATTGGGCTATGAATAAGGATGTAAGATGTTTGCAAGTGATATATTTTTCAACTTTATCTTTTAAGTCTCTTTTAAAAATTTCTAGATAACTAGCAAAAAAGCTGATTTTCATAGCAGTTTGGGCAGTTTTAGAGGTTTCAATACTTTAAGTTGAGTAGCTTTTAATTTCTTTGTTAGAGATTATCAGCCACTCATTCATTATTAGGTATCAGTAATAACAAGTTAGGGTTAAAAGTTAAATATGTTTCAAAGCCATACTTTATTTAAAACTGTACATGACAGTGATTATCAGTTGTCTCAATTAAAAGTAGAAAAACTGACTTTTAGGAATTTACTTACTAGGCCCAATTGAAATAGTAGTAAATGACATTAACATTTTCAAAATGCAGCCAACAAAATGTCATTTTCTTTTTTTTTTTTTAAGAATTATTTTATTTAACCATGTTTATTTATTTATTTTAATTTGACCAGAGAGGGACATAGTGAGAGAGAGATAGAGAGAGAGAGAATCAGAAAGTAAGCTGCCAGGTCTGGAACTTAGAACTGCAGTTGGCCACATGGGAGTCCAGTGCTCTTAACCACCACACCACCTTTTGACCACCCCCCAAGTAGCGTTTTCTTTTTTAAAGAAATTATTTAATTTTATTTATTATTATTTTAAAATTTGACCAGAAAGAGAAAGAGAGGTAGATGGAACGTGAGAAAGCAAACCTCCAGGTTCAGTACTTGAACTGTGTTTGGCTATGTGGGAGTCCAGCGCCTTAAACCATCATGCCACCTGCTGGGGCCCAAAATATCATTTTCAAAATAAACTAAATGAAAAGGTTGTTGATAGTTTTTTCAATAAATTTCCTTAGGAAGAATTTTTTGTTTTGTTTTCAACCATATCTGGACTTCTTGGTTAAATCTTAAAATATTTAACTCCTTTTGTAGCTTTGTATTTTTTACTGAAATATAATAAACCAATAATATTTAGGAGTTTCAAATAAATTTCCCAGTAATTCTGTAGAATGAGAGTTTAAGGACCCATACAAATTATAGTTTATTCTGTTAATTTAAATACATTTATTTACGATACATATTTTTAGAAATTATTTAATTTTTATTTTTTCATTCATTTATTTTAATTTGATCAGAGATAGACATAGGGTGGGGGGTAAAGTGAGAAATCTAGCCGCCAAGTCTGGGACTTGAACCATGGTCGACCATGTGGGAGTGTCCATTGCCTTACCTAGAGATTTTTTTGGTTGTTGTTATAGGGTGCATGCGCGTGCTGGTGAGACAGAGACAAAGTGAGAAACCATCCCCCAGGGGAGATGGCCATACCACAATCCATTCTCTTCTTAGCATTTTGGACCCACAGGCACATAAACCTGGCATGATTTTTTTTTTTTAAATAATTATTGTATATGACTTTATTTATTTTAATTTTTGACCTGAGAGAGAGAGACAGAAAGTGTGAAAGCAGGCCGCCAGGTCTGGAACTTCAATTGAGGTTGGCCATGTGGGAGTCTAGGGCCCTTAACTACCATGCTACCTGCACGCCCCAGATTGGTGGGAGTTTTAAACCTTGGATCTAGGACGCCAACTTAGGACTGCAGCCGAGGTCCACTATGTGGGAATCCAGCAATGTAATCATTACGCCATCTGCTGGTCCCGGATACTTTTTTTTTTTAATTTTATTTATTTGTTTATTTTATTTTAATTTGACAGAGAGAGAGAAAGTGAGAAAGCAAGCCACTAGGCCCAGGACTCGAACTGTGGTCAGCCATGTGGGAGTGTCCAGCACCTTAACCAACACACCACCTGCTTGTCCCCTCAGATACTTATTTTGAGATCAATTAAAGACACTCTGATTTTTTTTTTTTTTAAAGAATTACTTAATTTTTCAGGAACCAGCAGTTAGTGTGATGGCTATGTCGCTGGACTCCCACGTAGTCGACCGTGGTTCTTGTCCTGGACCCGGTGGCTTAAAACTCACGCCGGGCGCATGTGCGTGCGTGCCCAAGATCCCGAGAGGTCAATGGAGGAGAAGGGATTGCGGCGTGACCATCCCCTCTGGGGGGGTGATTT
>NW_006159730.1:2078258-2082108 GCF_000334495.1 Tupaia belangeri chinensis | reverse complement strand
ATGTGATGAGAGAGAGAAAGGGAGAAAGGAAACCACCAGGTCGGGGGTTCTAACTGTGGTTAGCCATGTGGGAGTGTCCAGCGCCTTAGCTGCCACTCCATCTGCTGGTCCCAGGACACTCTGGTCTTCTAATTTGAGTGTTCTAAGATTTGATGAAAATGATTGGTTACCTAGGTACCTTTTTCGTTAAAGAAAACAACACTTGGGAACCAGCAGTTGGCGTAATGGCTATGTCGCTAGACTCCCACGTAGTCGACCGTGGTTCTTGTCCTGGACCCGGTGGCTTAAAACTCACGCCGGGCGCGTGTGCGTGCGTGCCCAAGATCCTGAGAGGTGAATGGAGGAGAAGGGATTGCGGCGTGACCATCCTCCCTGGGGGGTGATTTCTCGCTTTCTGTCTCTATGTCTCTCTCTGTCTGTCTTGCGAGCGCTTGCACCCTATAGCAGAAAAACCTCTCCAAAAAAAAAAAAGAGAAAACAACACTTTAGGGCTTTTATTTTTCATTACCTTTGATTTTGGAGAATTAAAGATCAACAATTTAAATATATTTTTATTTATCATATATTTTACTATTCTGCTGTGTTGTACCTAATTTGAAGTCAGTTTTTTTTTTGTGGGGAGAGTTTTTTGCTATAGGGCATGTGTGCTCACCATAAAGAGAGAGAGCGACAGAGATGGAAAGCGAGAAACCACCCCCCAGGGGGATGGCCACACAGCAATCCCTTCTCTTCCATTCTCCTCTCAGGATCTTGGGCACACATGCACTTGCTCCTGTCGTGAGTTTAAGCCACCATGTCCGAGTCTTGAACCGCGGTCAACTACATGGGCGTTTAGTGACATAGCCATTACACTAACTGCTGGTTCCCACACTGTGATCTTCTAATTTTAGGTTTTTTGGTTTTTTTTACTTTTTGCCCTAGGGTGCATGCACTCATCAGAGTGGGATGGCCACTCTGCAATCCCTTCTCTTCCATTCTCCTCTTTGGATTTTAGGCATGCACATACAGACACACACACATGCCTGTATGATTTTTTTCCCAAGTCATTGGGTCTGATACTCAAACCACAGTCCGCCATGTGGGAGTCCAGTACCTTTAAAACAATTTTTTTTTTCCATTTAACTTGATTTATTTTATTTATTTATTATTTAATTTGACCAGAGAGGGACAGAGTGAGAGCAAGAGAAAGGGGGTGGAGAGGGAGGAAGTGAGAAAGCAAGTCGCCAGGTCTGGGACTTGAACCATTGATTGTCCATGTGGGAGTCAAGCACCCTTAACAACCATGCCAGTGCTGGCCCCAGGAGTGCAGTACCTTAACCACCACATCACCATTGGCCTCTTTGAGTGTTCTAAAATTTGGTGGAAATGATTATCTAGGTTAACCTTTCTCCTTAAAGAAATTGATACTTTAGGGTTTTTATTTTCATTACTCTTCATTTGGGGGAAATAAAGTTACAACAAATGCTTTTGTAGACAATTGAAAACAAGATGGACTAATGTGAATTAAATCTGTGGTAGGTTATAGTTAATTCAGATTCAGGTACTTATTGGTATTTTGTATGTTAAATGATGGAAAAAACTAGTATTGACTTAATTTTGACAAAACAGGAACTATTAAGGAACTTCTCTGTGTCCAGAGCAAATGCTATGTTCTTGTACCTTGTTAAACTAAGCAGTTTTAGCTGGTTTTTACTGTATGTATTTTTTTATACATTCATTTCTTTATTTTGCCAATAAAATAGCTCTTATAGTAGAACTCTGTTCCCTAGCTCTTAACAGTTTGAATTATTTGAATGTATAGTATGCGTTTTTGTTTTTATTTCAAGATTGAGCAAAGGGGATACCAAAGATTTATAAAAATCATCAAGTCCATATTGAATATAGATTGCCCCTTTTTGTATTTAGCAGTAGAAATTCCAAATGTAGGTACAGATGCTCCCCAATTTAGGATAGTTTGATTTAATATTTTTGACTTCGTGATGAGCTTATTGGGATATTAAATGCATTTTCAGGTCTGGCAGGTGATGTGGTTTAGGTTGCTGGATTCCCACATGGCCAACAATGGTTTGAGTACTGGAACTGGAAGCTTCCTTTCTTACTTTCCATATCTGTCTGTCTGTCTCTGGTTAAATTAAAAAATAGTAATATCAATTGGGGGGCTCGACAGGTGGCCTGGTTCAGGGTGCCAGACTCCCACATGGCTGACTGTGGTTCTAGTCCCAGACCTGGCGGCTTGCTTTCTTTTTCTCTCTCTCTCTCACTGTATCCCTCTCTGGTCAAATTGAAATAAATAAGTGAATGAATAAATAAAGTTAAATAAAATAATTTAAAAAAAAGTAGTAACAAGGACCAGGAGTTAGTGTATGGATATGTCGCTGGACTCCCATGTAGTCAACCGTGGTTTGAATCCTGGACCTGGTGGCTTAAACTCATGCCAGGCACGTGTGCGTGCATGCCCAAGATCCCGAGAGGATAATGGAGGAGAAGGGATTGGGGCGTGGCCATCCCCCCTAGAGGGTGATTTCTCGCTTTCTTTCTGTCTCTCTCCGTCTCTCTGGAAAGTGCACGCGCCCTATAGCAAAACAAAAACAAAAAACCTCTCCAAAAAAAGAAAAAAGTAATAATGAATGGAATTAAATAAATAAATAAATAAATCTCTAAAAAGAAATAAATGCATTTTCAACTTAGGATATTTTCATTTTCTTTTTGGGTGGGTATATTTTCAAATTTACAATGGGATTATCTGGATGTAGTAGCCCCACTGTAAGTCAAGGAACATCAGTAATAGGATTTTATACATAGAGCTTATATTTGTGAAATTATTTATTGATTTTCATGGATTTATCATTAATCACAATTTTTCAAAATCTTGCTGACACATCATTACTTTGTGAGTAGGCAGGTGTTTTGTTAGTATATAGGCTTAGCTTTCCTATCAAAGTAGTGGAGTAGGTTCTAAACAGAACTTTCCAGTGACATTGTTTTGATTAAAATATATAATTGTTAGGCACTGTATTTTCTTTTGTTTTTGGAGAGGTTTTTGCTAAGTGCGCTCGCCAGAAAGAGAGAGACACAGAGACAGAAAGTGAGAAATCACCCCAACCCCCCACCCCACCCCACCCCGCCCCAGGGATGGCCACGCCATAATCCCTTCTCCTCCATTCTCCTTTAGGGATCTTGGGCACACATGAACATGCGCCTGGCGTGAGTTTTAAGCCAACAGGGCCGGGATTCGAACCACAATTGACTATATGGAAGTCCAGCAACATAGCCATTACGCTAACTGCTGGTCCCAGTAGGCACTGTATTTTGAACTACTTCTTGAATGTTTACTATTTTCTTGACTCTGTGACTAATCATTATTTCATCTTAGTGGGATTGATTTTCAGAGCAAAGCAAATGTCTGTCAACGTGAAGCATTTTTCAGTATTAGGGTAATTGAAATATGTGTGATATTTACATGGAAAATCAGATAATTTTTTTTTTTTTTAATAAAGTCATTCTTTTAGGGTTTTTGCCATCAAACATGTGCACTTGCTAGAGGGAGACAGAGAAAGAAAGGGAGAGAGAGAAGTTGAGAAAACACTCCGCTAGGGGAGGATGTCCACATTGCAGTCCCTTCTCTTCAGTTCTCACCCTGGGATTTTGGGGCCCTCATGCATGCACACACGCTGGTATTATCAGACTGGGTCTGAGACTCAAACTACACTTGGCCATTTGGGAGTCCGGATTCCCAACTACCATGCCACTTGCAGGCTACTAGAGAATATTTTAATTTTTTTAAAAGAAATTTATTATTTAATTTAACTTTATTTTATTTATTTATTTAAATTTGACTAGAGAGGGACAG
>NW_006159730.1:2076348-2078200 GCF_000334495.1 Tupaia belangeri chinensis | reverse complement strand
AGTCCAGTGACGTAACCATTATGCCATCTGCTAGTCCCAATCTTTCTTTTTTTAAAGATTTATTTTTAATTTTATTTATTATTATTATTATTATTCAATTTTGTCCAGAGGCAGAGAGAAAGTGATAAATGAGAAAGCAAGCCACCAGGTTTGGGACTTGAGCAGGGTTGGTCATGTGGAAATTCAGCACCTTAACCACTATGCCACCTGCTGGCCCCAAGTAATTTCTTTTGTTTTTTAAGGGAGATTTTTGCTATAGGGTGTGTGCACTTGCCAGAGAGACAGAGAAAGAGAGAAATCATCCTGCTGGGAATGGCCATGCCGCAATCCCTTCATTCTCCTCTCAGGGTCTTGGGCATGTACGCAAATGTGCCTGGCCTGAGTTTTAAGCCATTGTGTCTGGGACTCAAACTGGGGTTGACTATGTGGGAGTCCTGTGATGTAACCATTACACCATATGCTGGTCCAAAGAGTATATTAATTTAAGCATGACTTTTTAATTTTTTTTCCTGACATTTTTAAATGAAATCTGGCGGGCCAGCAGGTGGCATGGTGGTTAAGGTGCTGGACACTCCCACATGGCTGACCATGGTTCAAGTCTTGGACCTGGTGACTTGCTTTCTCACTGTCCTCCCGCTCTGCATCTCTTTCTCTGGTCAAATTAAAATAAATGAATGAATGAATAAAATTAAATAATTTAAATAATTTATTTATTTTTATTCTTTGTTATTTTTTTAAAATTTGACTAGAGAGAAACAGAGGGAGAGAGAGAAGGAAAGTGAAAAAGCAAGCTGCCAGGTCTGGAACTCAGACTGCGGTCAGCCACATGAGAGTTTAGTGTCTTAACTACCACGCCAGCTACCAGTCTCAAAATAAAATAATTTTTTTAAACTTTTATTTTCATTCACTTTATTATTTAAATTAGACCAGAGAGTGAGCAAGAGAGAGACAAAAAGAGAGAAGGAATGTGAGAAACCAAGCCACCCGATCCAGGACTTGAACCATGGTCAGCCATGTGGGAGTCCAGCACCTCAACCACTGCGCCACCTGCCTGCCCCATCTTTTTTATTTTTTAAAATAATTATTTAATTTTTTTTGTTTTATCATTTATTTTAATTAGACCAGAGAAAGACATGCACAGAGAAAAGAGAGTGGGAAAATGAGAAAGCAAGCCACCAGGTCCAGTACTTGAACCATAGTCAGCCACATGGGAGTGTCCAGCACCTTAACTACCACGCCACGTGCTGGTCCCTTTTTTAAAAAAGTTGTATTTATTATTATCATTTTTCGATTTGTTGAGAGAGAGAGAGAGAAAGCGAAAGCACATGCGTGTGCTAGCTACCAGATCCAGGACTTGAACCATGGTTGTTCATGTGGGGGTACAGCGCCCCAAATTTCATGCCACCTGCCAGCCCAGAAATTAAATAATTATTAAAAATAAATATGAAATTGTGTGATTCTAACAAATTGTTAGCTCTTTTAAAAAAAGATGAATGAATGAATGAATGAATGAATGAATGAATGAATGAAATTTGAGGAAAGAAAGGTTTTTTTTAAGAAAAGATTATTGCTATAGGGGGTGTGCACTAGCAGGAGAGACAGCCTGAAAGATGGAAGGTATGCAACCAAGTGCCCAGAATCCAGTGGGCTAGAGGGGAGGTTGAAGGGGATTGTGACATAGCCAGATCCTCACAGTTCCTCCCTATATGTGCGTGCTCACTATCATAAATAAAGAAAAAAATGGAACCATTGAAATATGCCAATGCCAGCTTTGTTTTTTTGTTTTTTGGTGTTTTTGGTCAGAGGCTACTGTTTGTGGTTTTTTTCTTTTTTTTTTTTTTTTTTTAGGGGG
>NW_006159730.1:2054272-2076216 GCF_000334495.1 Tupaia belangeri chinensis | reverse complement strand
CCGGGTCTGGGACTCGAACCGCAGTCGACTACGTGGGAGTCCAGCGACATAGCCATTACGCTAACTGCTGGTCCCTAGAGGCTACTGTTAATGGTCATGTAACAGAAAAAGAAAACGTTTAACTGATTATTCAACTTGTATGAAATATTTTGATCTTTGTGCTCGTTTATCTGACTCAGCCTATCCTTTTTTTCTTTTTTAAATAATTTAATTTTAATTTGACAAGAGTGAGAGAATGTGAGAGACGGAAAGTGAGAGAGTAAGCTACCAAATTCAGGACTTGAACTGGGGTCGCCCATGTGGGAGTCCAGCACCCTTAACTACCATGCCACCTGCCAGCCCCTGAGAGCAATATAAAAATTGTCACTGTTTCCTTTATATTTATAACTTAACATGTTTTTTTTTAGCTAATGGCTTTTTCATTTGAATTTCAAAAAGGTTATTTTAACATTTGTACAAACTATGAAAATACTCAGCTGGGGCTGGCAGATGGTGTGGTGGTTAGGGGTGCTAGATTCTCACATGGCCACTTCAGTTTGAGTTCTGGACCAGCAGCTTGCTTTCTCTCTTTCCTTCTCCCTTTTCTGTGTCTCTCTCAAATTTTTAAAAATAATAATAGGGCCAGCAAGTGGCATGGTTGTTAAAGGTGCTGGGTTCCCACATGGCTTACCATGGTTCGAGTCCTGGACCTGACAGTTTGCTTTCTTGCTTTCCCTTTCTCTCTGCCTCTCTCTGGTCAAATTGAAAATAAATAAGTCGAATTAAATAAATAAATCGTTAAAAAATAATAACAAATGGGTTAAGTAAGTAATAATATAGGAAAAAAACTAGAAAATTCTAAGCTAACAGTGATTTGAAAGTTTCAGTGCATTTACACAGGTGAAATATTTAAAATATATGGTAATATTAAAAATGTCAGAAAGCATATACAAGCAGTTTGTTGTTGAAATCTGTTTTAAATGTGAAGATGTGGGGCCCTGCAGGTGGTAGTTAAGGAATGGGATTCTCACATGGTGGATTGTAGTTCAAGTCCTAGACCTTGTAGGTTGAAAATTCACACCAGGCATGTGTGCATGTGTGTGAGTGTACGTGGCCAAAATCCCAAGAAGAGAATGGAAAAGAAGGAATTGTGGCTTGGCCATTCCCCACCCCACCCCACTGTGGCGAGGCAGTGATTTCTTGCTTTCTCTTTCTTTGTCTGTCTCTGTTTCTTGGTGAGCAGCGCGTGCATCCTATAGCAAAAATCTCTCCTTAAAACAAAAAGAAAAAATATATATATTTAGTGCCAAAGGACTTGGGTAGTGTTCCCGAGAGAGAGAGAGAGAGAGAGAGAGAGAGAGAGAGAGAATGGGAGATAGTACTCCACTTATGGGGCATGGTCATGACGTAATCCTTTTTTTTCATTTCTTTTTTTTTTTTTTAAGAGGTTTTTGCCTTATGGCATGTGTGTTTGCTTGGGAGAGAGAGACAGAGATAGTGAGAGGTTAAGTAAGACATCACTCCCCAGGGAGGATGGCCACAGCTCATTCCCTTCCCTTTTGTGCTCTGGGCATCATGGGCACTTAACACCCACGTGCCTGGCATGATTTTCTTTTTTTAAAAAAAATAATTATTTAACTTTCTTTGTTTATTTATTTATTTTGATTTGGCTAGAGAGGGACAGAGTGAGGATGGGAGAGAGAAGGTGAGAAAGCAAGCCACCAGGTCCAAGACTTGAACTGTAGTCGGCCTGTGGGAGTCCAGTACTCTTAAACACACCACCTGCTGACCCTCCTGGCATGATTTTCAATCAATCAGGTCCGAGCCTTGAACTGTGCTCGCCTCATGGGAGTCCAGTGACATAACCACTACAACATTTGCTGGCCCCTTTTCTCCATTTCTTTATCCCATCAGGATTTTTGGGCATGGATGTTTCTTGCACCTGGCATGTTCTGGGTCTAGGTTTCAAACTGTATAGTAAGCCATGTGGATCCAGCTCTCTGTTACATGGCTGTGCCATGGGACTAAACCTCATATGTATTTTAGTAAATTTAGTTGCTTCTCCATCTTTTGGCCAAGATCAAGTGTGAATTGATGAGTTAAAAATAAGTGATAAAAAAGAGCCAGCAAGTGACATAGTGATTAAGGCCCTGGACACCCATGTGACTTACCCTGGTTTGAGTTTTGGACCTGGCAGCTTGAAACTCATGTTGAGCACATTGTGCGTATGTGCACAAAATTTCTGAGAGCAAATGGAGAAGGGATTGTAGCATGGCTATCCCTCCAGAGTGTGTTTTTTTGCTTTCTGACTCTGTCTGTCTCTGACTCTGTGGTGAGCACATGGACTTGATAGTAAAAATCTCTAAAAAATATATAAATTAAAAAATAAGTTGATAAGAGTGTCAGCAGGTGGCATGGAGGTTTTTGCCACAGGGCACGCCGTGTGCTTGTCAATAAGAGACAGAGATGGGGGCATGGGGGGGAGATGAGAAATCCCACTTCAGAAGGATGGCCTTTTGCCAGTCCCTCCTTCTTTAGTCTCCTCACAGGATTTTGGGCATGAATGGACATGCGCCTTGTGTGTTTTTCGTGCTGCTGTGGCCAGGACTCCAACCAGAGTTGGCCATGTGGGATCAAGCCACCTTAATTAACCACACCACCTGCTAGTCCTGTGATGAGCATTTTTTCATAGACCTGTTTGCCATTTGTGTATATTCTTTGGAAAAATGTCTATTCAAGTCTTTTGCAATTTATTTATGTTCTTATTTATTTATTTTTTTTGAGAGGTTTTGATATAGGGCATGTCAAGAAAAGAGAGAGACAGAAAGTGAGAAATGATCCCCCAGGGGGGATGGCCATGCTGCAGTCCCTTCTTCATTCTCCTCTCGGGATCTTGGGCATCCACGCACACACACCTGGTGTTAGTTTAAGCTACTGGGTATAGGACTTGAACTGTGGTTGGTTACGTGGGAGTCCAGCGACATAGCCATTATGCCATCTGGTAGTCCCCTTATGTATGTATTTTTTCTTTTTATTTTTTTTATGTTTTTGTTGGAGAGGGTTTTTTTTTTTTTTTTTTTTTTTTTTTCTTTTAGACGCAGTCCCTTTCCCACAAAGACAGAAAGCAAGAAATCACACACACACACACACACAGACACACACGCCCCGGGAGATGGCCACACCACAATTCCTTCTCCTCCATTATCCTCTTGGGATCTTGGGCATGCATGCACACACGCCCAACGTGTTTAAGCCACCAGGTCCGGGATTCAAACCATGGTCGATTACATGCTTGAAGATCAAAGTAAACTATAGATGAGTAAAATAAGGCATAATGTATTTTTTGTTTTTCTTTATTGATTTTTGCTATAGAGCTTGTGCGCTCGCCAGAGAGACAAAAAGCGAGAAATCACCTTCCATATGGGATGGCCTGGTGCTGTCCCTTCTCTATTCTCTCACAATTTTGGGCATGCACACATACATGCCTGGTGTTAGTTTTAAGCTGCTGTGTCTGGGACTTAATCAAAGTCGACTATGTGGGAGTCCAGTGACATGATTATTACGCCATCTGCTAGTCCCTAAAATTATTCTTTTAGTCACTAGTAAACAATGGAAGACCACTTTGTACAACTAAGTGTTCATGGAATATTCCTGGAAGGCATTCAAATCTTAATATTTTTCTCTTTTTAATCTCAATTTAGCCGCATTGGGTGTTCAGCAGCCATCACTCCTTGGAGCATCTCCTACCATTTATACACAGCAAACTGCATTGGCAGCAGCAGGTCTTACTACACAGACTCCAGCAAACTATCAGTTAACTCAAACTGCAGCTTTGCAGCAACAAGCCGCAGCTGCAGCGGCTGCATTGCAACAGGTGAATCTTTAATAGATTTTAATATATGATGTAGAAAACTATAAAATCTGCATAGCCAGGGTTGTTATGTTTAGTTTTTAAAGAATAAAGAATTGTATGATTTTACTGTGTTTTTTGTTTTGTTTTGTTTTACTGGTTTTAAAAATTATATATGCCCAGTACATGTAGAAAAGTATAGTTACGTTGTCATAAATCTTAAATTTGTAAGTTCTAAAATTTGGCAATTCTCATACCTTAATAATTGGATCAAAATTGGGTTCATGATGGATCCCAGAGTATAAGTAATCACAGTCGTGGGCAGCTGTTCCAGGAGATGTTTTTACTGTAATTCTGTGTATTTCTATGAATATCATTTGTTGAGAATAGTAATAATCATGTATTTCTTTGAAACCTCCTTCTTTTTTCTTTCAGCAATATTCACAACCTCAGCAGGCCTTGTATAGTGTGCAACAACAGGTAAGTTTATGTTTTCCATGTTAAAGACTGATTTTAAAATAGTCATTTGTCCCAAAGTTCAGTTGATAAAGATACTTATTCCTATCAATTACCTTTCTGGTAGTTTGAAGACTTTGGGTGGGATTGGGGAAAATAAAGGAGGGGGGCCAGCAGGTGGCGTGATGGTTAAGGGCACTGGACTCCCACATGGCTAACCATAGGTTGAGTCCTGGACCTGGTAGCTTGCTTTCTCACTTTCTATCTCTATCGCGCTCTCTTACTCTATCCCTCTTTAGTCAAATTTGAATAAATAAATACATATATACATACATGCATACATACATTCATTCATTCTTTCTTTAAAAAAAAAATAAATTAGGGGGACCAGCAGTTAGCATAATGGCTATGTCGCTGGACTCCCATGTAGTCGACCATGGTTCGCATCCCAGACCTGGTGACTTAAAACTCAGGCCAGACACATTGTGTGTGCCCAAGATCCAGAGAGGAGAATGGAGGAGAAGGAATTACGGTGTAGCCATTCCCCCTTGGGGGTGATTTCTCGCTTTCTGTCTGTCTCTGTCTGTCTGCCGAGTGCACTAGCCCTATAGCAAAAACCTCTTCAAAAAAAAGTAAATAAAGTAGGATAAAGTTTCTAAGGGAGGAGGACAATAAGAAGGAGGTCCTGAAAACCTAAATCCTAAACAACAGCTGGTCTTCATGACATGTTTTTAAGAAAGTATGCAATAATTGGGACCAGCAGGTGGTATAGTATTTTAGGTGTTGGACTCTCACATGACCAACCATGGTTTGAGTCCTTGACCTCATGGTATGCTTTATCACTTTCTCTCTTTGTCCCTGTCTCTTTCTGGTGAAGTTGAAAAATGATAATAAATAAAAATTAAATAAATCTTTTTTTAAATAAAGAAAGGGGACCAACAGCGTAATGGCTACGTTGCTGGACTCCAATGCAATCAACTGTGGTCCGAGTCCTGAACTCGGTGGCTTAAACTCACGCCAGGCATGTGTGTGTGTGTGCCCAAGATCACGAGAGGAGAATGGAAGGGAAGGGATTGTGGCATGGCCATCCCCCCTGGAGGGTGATTTTTCGCATTTTGTCTCTCTCTGTCATTCTGGCAAGCATATGTGCCCTACCACAAAAATCGCCAAAAAAAAAAAAAAAAAATAAGAAAGAAAGTGTATAAGAATCATCTGGAAAGAAGCATTTTGTTATTTTTGGCTCCATACTCTTGTATAGAAGCTCTGGGCCAGCCCTGCTGAATTAGACAAGTAAAAATGAAAAGCTATTTTACTCACCTGAAACCTAAACCTTATATAGGCCACTGACTTTCTTCTCCTCCACTTCTGGCTTTGTCTTTCCCTTCCTTTCTTCCTATTTATTTATTTAGATGTTTTTGCTTTATGGCAGGTGTACTTACCAGAGAGGGAGACATAGAGATGGTGAGATGGAAAGTGAGAAGTCACCCCCTGGGGGGATGGCTACTCCGTGATCCCTTTTGTATTCTACTCCTGGAATTTTGGGCATGCATGCAACTGTGTCCAGTGGGATTTTCGTGTCACTGGGCTTGAGATTTGAACCACAGTCAGCCATATGGGATTCCAGCAGTGTAATTGTTATGCTATCTGCTCCCACTTCTGTAATTATTTACCTCCTTTTTTTCTCTAATGTAATTATGTATAGAAACTCTGCCTAGGGCCCAGCAGTTGGCGTGATAGCTATGTTGCTGGACTCCCATGTAGTTGACCACGGGTTTGAGTCCTGGACCCAGTGGTTTAGAACTCACACAGGGTGCGTGTATGTGCATCCCCAGGATCCTGAGAGGAGAATGGAAGGGAAAGGATTGTGGTGTGGCCATCCCCCCTGGGGGATGCACGTGCCCTTGCTCTACAACCTATTTCATTCTCCTCTTGGGATTTAGATCATGTATGTACACATGTCCAGCATGAATTTCAAGCCACTGGGTCCAGATTTGAACCTTGCTCTATATGGGAGTCCAGCGTTATTATCATTGTGCCATCTCCTGGTCCCTACTTTGGCAATTCTTAATCGATAAGTTCTTGTCCATGAATTCATGACCCAGTTTTGTCGTTAGTTTAAGCCCTTAAGTCTTTAATTTTCCCTTAAGATTCCACCATTCCACTAGTTTATAAACAACTTTTTTTTTTTTTGAGAGTTTTTCTTGCTATAGGGTGCATGCACTTGCCAGAAAGACCTAGAGAGACAGTGAAAAATCACCCCCCCAGGAGGGATGGCCACGCTGCAATCTCCTTTCCTCCATTTTCTTGGGATATTGGGCAGCATGCATTCGTGCACACAACGGTCATTGTGAGTTTAAGCCACCAGGTGTAGGACTCCAACCGTGGTCCAGTACATGGGAGTCCAGAGACACAGCCAGCCAGTGGTCCCTAGTTTATAAACTTCTAAACTAATTTTAAGCTTCTTAACAATTGACAAAAGATTGACCTCAAAGTCAAATTACCCTCAGACTTAAATTAGTACTGTTAAGAATACATTGTTATTATTTAATTCTTTTTTCTTTTTTTGGAGAGGTATTTGCTATAGGGCGCATGCGCTAGACAGAGAGACAGAAAGCGAAAAATCACCTCCCAGGGGGATGGCCACGCCTCAATCTCTTCTCCTCCATTCTCATCTCTGGATCTTGGGTACACACGCACACGCGCCTGGCCTGAGTTTAAGCCATTGGGTCCAGGACTTAAAACACGGTTGACTACATGGGAGTCCAGTGACATAGCCATTATGCTAACTGCTGCTCCCATTATTTAATTTTTTAAAAATTATTATTTTATTTGGTATTGTTATTTTTTTAATTTGACGAGAGAGAGACAGAGAGAGAAAGGGAAAGTGAGAAAGCAAGCCAGCAGGTCCAGGACTTGAACTGTGGTCGGCCATGTGGGAGTCCAGCACCTTAACCACTCCACCACCTGCTGCCCCCCCCATTATTTAATTTTTATAAAGGATTATGCTGGGGCCAGCAGGTGGCATGGTGGTTAAGGGTCCTGGATTCTCACATGGCTGACCGTGGTTTGAGTCCTGGACCTGGCGTCTTGCTTTCTCCCTTTCCCTTTCTTTCTCTGTCTCTCTCTTTAGGTCTCTCGCGCGTGCACATGTGTGCTCTCTCTCTCTCTCTCTCTGGTCAAAATTTAAAAATATTATAGTAATGGAGTTAAATTTTTAAAAAAAAGTTTTTGTCATAGGACATGTGCCCTCTCCAGAGAGGGAGAGAGACAGTGAAGGAAAATGAGAAACCATCTGCCAAGGAGGATGGCCACACCACAATCCTATGAATGGATGAATTAGCACCTCATTTAGGTTCTTTTTCCATTGACTAAGCTAAGTTTATGTGTCAGAGTCTTATAATTCCTCCTCTTATACTAAGTCTTAATTTTGGTAATGATGCACTCTGATATTACCAGAAAAACCATGTCAGAGGGTGAGCCAGTGGCATGATGGATGGATTCTGCAAGGTCAACTTCTCGGTTTTAGTCCTGGACCCAAGGGCAGGGCGCATGTGCCTGTGTGCCAAAAATTCCAAGAGAACAGGGAAGAATTGGAGGATGTAGGAGTATTGTGTTGTGGCCATAATCCTTATAGGGTGATTTCTCTCTCTCTTTTTCTTTCTTTTTTTTCTGTCTCTTCAGTGAATGCATACATCCTATTGTTCAAAAACTAGTAAAGAAAGAAAAACATGTCAGAATTTGTGGTCCTTTATGGTCCCTATGCCTGTGGCAGTTCTTACCATCAGGAATACTTCTCATTTTAGGGATGTATTGGGTCATTGGGAAAGTCATGACACATTTTTCATAGAAAAACATGGAAAAATATGTAACGACTTTATGTATGAATTGGATGGCTAGTGATAAATATATGTAAATGTGTGTGTGAGTCTGTGTATAAATTTTTTCTTTAAAGAATTACTTTATTTAATTTTATTTATTTAGTGAAATTTGACCAGAGAAAGTAAGAATGAGAGAGAGATGAGAGAGAGAGGAAAATGAAAAAGAAAGCCAAGAGTTCCAGGACTTGAAATGTGGTTGGACATGTGAGAATCCAGCTCATTTAACCACCATTCCACCTTCCTGCTTAATTTTTTTTTTTAATTACTTTATGGGACCAGCAGGTGTCATGGTGGTTAAGGCGCTGGACACTCCCAGTGGCTGACCATGGTATGAGTCCTGGACTTGGTGGCTTTCTTTCTCACTTTTCCTCTCTCTCTATCTCTGTGTTTTTCTCATGTCAAATTAAAATAGATGAAGGAATAAATAAAATCAAAATTGTAGGTCGCATGGTGGTTGAGGCCGTGGACTCCCACATGGCTGACTGCAATTCGAGTCCCAAACCTGGGAACTTGCTTTCTCACTCTCCATTTGTGTCTGTCTCTGTGGTCAAAATTGAAGAATAATGATAATAAAATTAAAAATAAATAAATCTTTAAAAAAGAATTCTTATTTAACTTTATTAATTTATTTTAAAATTTGACTAAAGGGTAACAGAGTGAGAGTGAGTGAGTAAGAGAGAGAGAGAGAGAAAGAATGCAAGCTGCCAGGTCTGGGAGTTGAACTGCATTTGGTTTTGTGAGAGTCCAGTGCCCTTAACTACCATGTCATTTTGCCAAACCTTGTGTATATATATTTTTTAATGTAAAATTACATCGTGCTTTTATTTTTAAAGTTGTATGCTAGGGTGCTTGTGTTTGTCAGGAGGAGTGGGGCAGTGAGAGGCCGGCCACCCGCAGGGCTGATCGCCATACCACAGTTTCTTCTCCATTTTCCTCTTGGATTTTTGTGTATGCCCACATACTCAAGCTCTTGGTCTGGGACTCGAACAGTGGAGTCAGCTATATGGAATCCAGCACTTTTACCCCATGCCATCTGCTGATTCCATATGTGTAATTTTTTAAAAGTTTACTTCTTTTATGAGAGAGACAGTGACAGGCACCTCCTGACAAGGTCTCATTACACTGTGATACATTTCACTCAAGCCCTTCCAAGTAGTCAGGATCTTGAGTGAATGTACACCAGGTATGTTTTATCTTGACTTTAGATCTGAATCTATGGTCAACCATGTGACTTCCAACACTGCAGTTCAGTGTGCTATCTCCTAAGCCACTTTAGCTGAGTGATAGCGATCAGTTATACTTCTGATAGTAGTGTACTGATGATATCGAATCATTTCTGTAGCATGGTAATTATCATTAAGGAACTAAAAAATTTCCCATTTAGGCACTTAAGGGATTTTTTTGTGTGCCTGTGGGTGTTTTTCCTACAAAAATAACAAAAATCAATTATTTATATTAAATTTAGTTAAGTGCTAATAAGTATATTAAAGAACCGTTACTGAATGAATTACTTATATGTCATGTCTGCAATTTCAAATAGTTGTAAGGATACTTACATTTAATGGCCTTCAGTACTTTTTACATTTTCTTAAAAAAAAAAAGAAATACAGTATTTAGTAGTGTTTGCCTTTTGTAAAGCATCTGTGAAATAATTCTTATCCTTTTTTATCTTTTTTTTTTTTTTTTTTTCCCTATTTTCAGTTACAGCAACCTCAGCAGACCCTTTTAACACAGGTTAGTTTGGCATTATTTTATTCTTTTGGATAACTAAAGATTCGACGAAAGTTTTACTCTAGTTTTTCTTTTAGGGTTTAAAGATTAACATAATAAATGAATTGCTTTGTTTTCTTTTATATTGTTGGTCTAGGTGTGCAGTTGTTGGAATAAATATGTCCTACTGTAACATTCTAAAATAATAATTTATTTAATTAATTTTATTTGATATTATTTTGTAGTTTGACCAGAGGGCGACAGAGAGAAAGAGAAAGGGAAAGTAAGAAAGCAACCTGCCTCGCCCTGGACTTGAACTATGGTCAATAATGTGAGATTCTAGCACCTTAACCACCATGCCACATGCTGTTCCCACTTCCTTCAGTTCTTTAAGTAAGAAATTTTTGCTATAGGGCGTGTGCACTCATGCGAGAGACAAAGACAGAAAGTGAGAAATCACGCCCCCAGGGGCAAGGGCTATGCCACAATCCCTTTTCCTTCAGTGTCCTCTCAGGATTTTGAACACACACGCACACACACCTGGCGTGAGTTTCAAGCCTCCAGTTCCGAGACTCAACCACAGTCAGCCATGTTGGAGTCCATCAACATTAACCATTATGCCATTTACTGTTCCTGGCAACTTTTTTTTTTTTTTTTAAGTCTTTTTTTTCTTTAATTATTTATTTAATTTTATTTATTCATTTTAATTTTAACAGAGATAGATAGAGAGAGAGAGAGAGAGAGAGAAAGTAAGTGAGAAGGCAAGCCACCCAGCCTAGTACTTGAACCATAGTCGGCCTTGTGGGAGTGTCCAGTGCCTTATTCACCACGCCACCTGCTGGTCCCCCTGGCAACATTTTTTTAAACTCCTCTCACCATGATGCTTTTTTGGGGAGCAGCTTATGAAAACACTCATTGGAAGAAATTCATTGATGAAGTAGTTGTAATAATGCTTTTGAACTTGTCAGACTTGATTGCTAACTATTATGATATATGTGTTCATTTTCTAGCTTTATGTAAATTATTAAAACATTTTGGGTTAGTTGTCATTTTTATTATATAGATAATTTCAAATTATTACTTTCATTTGATTTTGATCTTGATTTTGTTTTATAGCCAGCTGTTGCACTGCCTACAAGCCTTAGCCTGTCTACTCCTCAGCCTGCAGCACAGATAACTGTATCATATCCAACACCACGGTCCAGTCAGCAACAAACACAACCTCAGAAGCAGCGTGTTTTCACAGGGGTGGTTACGAAGCTACACGATACATTTGGATTTGTGGATGAAGATGTATTCTTTCAGCTTAGGTAAAGGTGGTCAGCCATGTTGCAATCCAGCATTTTAATAAATCGGCCTTGGCTTTTCTTTTTAAAAAGTTTTGATAGAGAGCAGGGTTTACTTGCTGGACAGAGAGATAAAGAGAGAAAGCACACCCACCATGGAAAATGGTCATGCTGGAATTGCTTCTCCTCCATTTCTCTTTCTTTTCAGCATTTTAGGGACATATGCACATGATCCCAGTATGTTTTTCAGACTGCTGGCGTCTAAGACTTAAGCCATACATTTGGCAATGTGGGATATAGCTACCTTAACCACTGTGACACCAGTTGGCCCAACATTTCCAAAATAGTCATGGGTAGACTTACAGTGAGATTAGGATTAAAAATAGTCATACTGCCTTTTAAAATTTAATCTCCTGGGACTGACAGGTGGCGTGGTAGTTAAAGGATCTAGACTCCCACATGGCTGACCATAGTCTGTCTCTCTCTGGTCAAATTAAAAAAAAAAAAAAACAATAATAAATGAAGTGAAATGATATTTATAGACTAAAATTCTTTTTAGAAAAATTAACAAATATGGTCAAACCATTGTTAGAGTCACTTTTTTTTAAAGAATTATTTAACTTTATTTATTTATTTTAATTTGACCAGAGAGGGATATATATATATATATAGAGAGAGAGAGAGAGAGAGAGAGAGGGTGAGAAAGCAAGCCTCCAGGTCTAGGACTCGAACCATGGTTGCTCATGTGGGAGTCCAGCACCCTCAACCACCATGCCAGCTGCTGGTCCCTAGAGTCACATATCGATAACAATTTGATAGCTCTGTGATCGTTGTAGGAGACGCAAATTTTTTTTTAATAATTATTTTATTTTATTTATTTATTCATTCATTTATTTTTTAATTTGACCAGAGAGAGACAGAGGGTGAGAGTGAGAGAGAGAGGAAGTGAGAAAGCAGGCCACCAGATTCAGGACATGAACCCTGGTCGGCCATGTGGGAGTGTCCAGCGCCTTAACCACCATGCCACCTGCTGGTCCCACAGATTTTTTTTTTTTTTTGGAGAGGTTTTCGCTATAGGGCGCGTGTGCTCGCCAGACAGAGAGAGACATAGAGACAGAAAGCGAGAAATCACCCCCCAGGAGTGATGTTTGGGCTGGGAATCAATCTGGGACCGCATATGTTGCCTTAGCAGCAAGTGCCACTATGGCTGAGCCTGAAATATATTACTAATGAACTTTAAAAAACAAAAATTTAGTAATTATTTAATTAATTATATTTATTATTATTATTTTTTAATTTGACCAGAGAGAGAGAGATTGTAAGCCACCAGGTACAGGACTTGAACCATTGTTGACCATGTGGGAGTCCAGCACCTTAATCACCACGCTACCTGCTGGCCCTAACTAATAACTTTATCTTAAGTACTATCTTTGGCACATTAAATGTAATTGATGTACTAGACTTTTCTGTAAGTGGGCTTCTTGTTTTTTATGTATCCTATATTTCTCTCATCTTTCAAAAGCCCAAAGGAGATCTTACTTCTTGGGTTATAAATGATAGAAAACTAAGTTGGGCACAGTGATGTCTAGGTTACCTATAGTCCCAGGAACTGAGGAGGCTGTGGCAGGTGAACTATAACATTTTTTGTTTTTATTTTTTAAGAATTTTTAAAAAATTTTATATATTATCATTGTTGTTATTTTCCAGTTTGATCAGACAGACAGTGAGAAAGGGAATCTGAGAAAGCAAGCCACCAGTTCTAGGACTTGAACTATGGTTGGACATGGGGAAGTCCAGTGCCTTTAACTACCACACCATTTGCTGGCCCCAACTATAGCTTTTATATATATGTGTGTGTGTGTGAGTGTGTGTGTGTGTGTGTATGTTTGTGTGTGTGCCTTAGGACATATTTGCTCACTGTAGAGAGAGAGAGATACATACAGAGACATTGTACTAGTCCAGCCACCTTAATCACCACACCACCTGTTGGCCCCCACTAAGTGGCTGCCTTGATGGGCAGGGAGAAGAGATAGATCTCCTCCAGGGATTTGATCTTCATGTCTTTGACCAGACGGCCCAGCTTGGTGACTGGGATCCACTCCTTGTCCTTGGCCTTACCTCTGTGAGCTCCATGGCTGTGGCCCCAGCCCTGCCCCCAGCCCCGACCCCGACCCCGGCCCGGCCCCAGCCCCAACCATGACAACGGGGCTGCCTGAACCCTCCGCAGAAGCCACCGCTGCGGCCTCCTATTCCAGGACCCCCAGGGCCTTCCTGGCCCTGCCGCTGCACCAGCATCATCGCAATTTGCTGTTCTCTCAGAGAAGAAGTAAAAACAAACCAAAAAAAGTTTTACAGTGCTATAGAGCAAAGGCCATGATATTAAGAGAATATGGGGTGGTAAATTATTTCTTCTGTTCAAAATGTTTTGTTTATCTACAGAAGTTAATATGGTTAGTTCTACAGTAAATTTAGGAGGTAGATCTACTTGTTAAAAAAGCTTTTCAAGTTTCCGTTTACGACATTGTTTATTTAAAAATACTAAGTATGGGGCTTAAGAGGTGGTGTGATGATTAAGGGCGCTGGACACTCCCACATGGCTGACCATAGTTCGAATCCTGGACCTGGTGGCTTGCTTTCACACTTTCTTTTTCTCTGTCTCTCTTTGATCAAATTAAAATAAATGAATCAGGAACCAGCAATTGACGTAATGGCTATGTTGCTGCACTCCATGTAGTTGACCACAGTTTGAGTCCTGGACCTGGTGGCTTAAATTCACGCCAGGTGCATGTGCGTGCATGTCCAAGATCCCGAGAGGAGAATGGGGGAGAAAGTATTGCAGCGTGGCCATACCCCCTGGGGGATGATTTCTCGCTATCTCGGTCTCTCTTCTCTGTCTTCTTGGCGTAGTGCACGCACCCTATAGCAACAGTCTCTCCAAAAAAAAAAGAATAAAATAAATGAATAAATAAGCAATTTAAAAAATAAGTATATGTACCTTTTTGGAGTATACTCTTTTAACTGTTTATGTTTAACTTAATTTTTTTTTTTTTTTTTGGCAGCGCTGTCAAAGGGAAAACCCCCCAAGTGGGTGACAGAGTGTTGGTTGAAGCTACTTACAATCCTAATATGCCTTTTAAATGGAATGCACAGAGAATTCAAACACTACCAAATCAGGTATATAAAATACTGAGTCAGGTAGTAGAACAATTTTGTAATTGAGTTTCTGGCGCTCAAATACTGTCTTTTTTTTTTTTTTTTTTTTTTTTTTTTTAAATTTTACTTTCCCTTTAAACTTGTTAAGA
This sequence comes from Tupaia belangeri chinensis, assembly GCF_000334495.1. NCBI lineage: Eukaryota > Metazoa > Chordata > Mammalia > Scandentia > Tupaiidae > Tupaia > Tupaia belangeri. The sequence continues at coordinate 2,061,755 of NW_006159730.1, read as the reverse complement.
ATCAGTCCCAGACTCAGCCATTACTGAAGACTCCCCCTGCTGTACTTCAGCCGATTGCACCACAAACGACCTTTGGTGTTCAGGCTCAGCCGCAGCCCCAGTCACTGCTACAGGCACAGATTTCAGCAGCTTCTATTACACCATTACTCCAGACTCAGCCACAGCCCTTATTACAGCAGCCACAACAGAAAGGTATTGCATGCAATGTTACTTGCTTTTTGTTTTAGACTAATATATAACTCATTAGTTGTTACAAAGTAAGACTGTGGATCCAGCAGGTGGTTTGGTGTTAAGGTGCTCAACTCCCACATGGTCAATCAAGGTTTGAGTCCCGGACCTGGTAGCTTGAAAATCACACCAGGCATGTGTTTGTCCATGTCCAGAATCCCGAGAGGAGAATGGAAAAGAGATCATGATATAGTCATTTTCCCTGAGGGTGTTATTTCTCACTTTCCCTCTTATTTTTGTCTGTCTCTCTTTGGTGAGCTCACATGCCCAATGACTAAAAAAAAATCTTAAAAAAATCATTAAGGGTGTGCTTTTCTTTTTTCTTTTCTTTTAATTGCTTTAGTGTTAGTTTGCTGTAAGGCACATGTGCTCACCAGAGAGGGAAAGTGGGAAATCACCTCTTGGGGGGATAGCCACAATGGAGTCCCTGTTCTTCCACTCTCCTTTCAGAGTTTTGGGTGGATGTGTGCTCAGCATGTTTTTCTCTTTTTTTTTAAAGAATTATTTTTTAAAATTTAACTTGATTTTTTATTATTATTATTTTCCAGATTGATCAGAGAGAGACAGAGAGAGAGGAAGTGAGAAAGCAAGCCACCAGGTCTGAGACTCGAACCGTGGTTGGCCATGTGGGAGTTCAGCGCCCTCAACCACCATGCCATTTGCTAGCCCCCATACCTCAGCATGCTTTTCAAGCCACTGGGTCCAGGAAAGTCAACCGTGTGGTTCCACTTGCCTGAATTATCACATCACCAGCTACCTCTCTGTTTATTTTGTTTCATTGGTAACACTGTGGCCTTGTTTTTATTTATGCATTGTTTAATACTCAGCTGTTTTGGTTTGTTGTTGGCTGTTTCCATTGTTCATACATAGTTAGCTGGAACCCCTATAAACTGACTCTTCATAGCTTTTTTGATTCCTCCATTTGAGTACTTCATTTTGCCACAGAGTACATGTATTTTCTGAAGAGAGACAGACAGAAAGTGAGAAATTAATCCTCTGGGGGGATGGCCACACTGCAATCCATTTTCTCAGGATTTTGGGGATGCACACAGACATGCCCAGTGTGATTTTTAGGCCACCATGTCTAGGACTTGAACTGTAGTCAGCCATGTGGGAATCAGTTACATTAACCACCATGCCACCTGTTGGCCCCGAATACTTAATTTTTTGTTAAGGGCATTTGTGCTCCCCAGAAAGTGAGAAATAAAGTGAGAAAGTACTATGCTTGGGGAGTGTCTACTCTGCAATCCCTTTGTCTCCATCTCTCTCTGTTTTTGGGATGTGGGTGTGGTTGCCTTTTTTTTTTTTTTTTTTTTTTTCCTTTTTAGGTTTTTGCCATAGGGCATTTGTGCTCTCATACAGAGGGATAGTGATAGGCAAAGTGAGAAATCATTCCTTAGGGGTATTGCCATGCCATAATCTTTTTTCCTCCATTCTCCTCCTGAGATTTTTGGGGACAAACACATGCCTGGCATTAGTATGAAGCTGTGATATCTGGGACTCAAACTGTGGCCAGCCATATGGGAATCCAATGCCTTAATCACTATGCTACCTTGTAGCCCTTTGTGCATGCTTTTTTTTCTTTTTTGGAGAGGTTTTTGTTATACGGTACGTGCGCTCACTAGAAAGAGACAGAAAGGGAGAAATTACCCCCCTAGGCGGGTTTGGCCACACCGTGATCCCTTCTCCATTCTCCTCTCGGGATCTTGGGCACGCATGCACATGCACTGGGCCTGAGTTTAAGCCACCGGGTCTGGGACTCGAACCGTGGTCTACTACATGGGAGTCTGGGGACATAGCCAGTATGCCAACTGCTGGTCCCAGTGCATACTTTTTAAATCCTTATGTCCTGGGCCGGCAGATGGCCTGGTGGTTAAGGGTGCTGGACTCCCGCATGTCTGACCATGGTTTGAGTCCCAGACATGGCGGCTTGCTTTCTCTCTCACTCTCACTCTCACTCTATCCCTCTCTGATCAAATAGAAATGAATTAATGAATGAACCGATAAAGTTTAATAAAAATAATTTTAAAAATATCCTATGTCTTTATGAGATGTTGAAAAGAAGATGAGTATTTTAACCTAGGATAGTGATGCACTCTGATTTTTTAATTAATTAATTAATTTTTGTACAGGTTTTTGCTATAGGGTGCATGCACTCGCCAGGAAGACAAAGAAAGCGAGAAATCACCCCCCGGGGGTGTGGCCACGCCACAATCCCTTCTCCATTCTCCCCTTGGGATCTTGGGCATGCTCGGATATGTGCCTGGGGTGAGTTTAAGCTGCCAGGTCTGGAACTCGAACCGTGGTCGACTACATGGGAGTCCACCGACATAGCCATTACGCCAAATGCTGGCCCCCTTATCTTTTGATGTTTTAACAAAACTAGTTATTTGATATCTGTTCTCTCCCTGAAAAAAAAGTATGATAGCATACTTAAACTATTGGGTTGTCGGAAAAGTCTACATGTATTTTTCTGTTTTTTAATGCAAAGATGTGCCATGACTTTTCCAACAACCCAATATTAGCCATTACACCAACTGCTGGTCCCTAATTATTATTTTTAAAATAAATTATTTCAAGTTTGCATTTTGTCAGTGAAGGAAGACTTGTAGAACCTTATTTTCAAATGAACTATTTGTACTGTTTGAAAATATAATTGTTATAGCAGACCCTATGATGGGTGCTTAAGCGCTGTGTATAGGGAGCCAGATCCCACGTAGCTGACTGTGGTTTGAGCCTTGTCTCCACAAGCTTGGTATGTGTGATGTATCCCCAGAATTCTGTCAGAATGGGAAAACGACGAACTTTTTGGCAGTTTTTAAAAAGATAATTTATGTTAACTTTGAAAATAGAATTGTAGAGACCAGCAAATGGCTTAATGGTTATGTGGCTGGATTCCCATATAGTTGACCATGGTTCAAGTCCTGGACCCGGTGGCTTAAAACTCAATGCTGGGCGCATAAAATCCTGAGAGAAGAAGGGTTCGTGTCGTGTCCTTCCCTGCAGTGGGGTGATTTCTCACTTCCTATCTCTCCAGCAAGCACACGTCCCCTATATGAAAAATTTCTCTGTTATAAAAACTAGAACAAAATATATAATTGTAGTGAGTCCCAGTTATTAGGCCGTGTTTAGATAATTTAATGCTTCTGAACTTAAATTTTTTTTTTTTGTACTTTTTCATCTTTCTAAGCTGGCTTATTGCAGCCTCCTGTTCGTATAGTTTCGCAGCCACAACCAGCAAGACAAGATTTAACAAGCATGAATTATATAGCTCAGATATGGGCTTTGTCATTTATTGGATTTGTGAACTCGAGCAAGAACCTTTCAAATGTCAGTCTTTTCTTACCTGAGGATTGTAGTTCTCTCTCTCAAAGGGTTATTTGGAAGATTAAATAAAAACATGAACATAAGGAGTTTAACATAAGGGCCAGCACCTGAAAAGCTCTCAATAAATGTTAGCTTTTACAATTATTATTAACTTTGCCTTTCATTTCCCAGTATTATCTAGGTGCCAAAGATTGAAACTTGAGAGTAATCCTTGACTCTTTTGCTTCTTTGCTCATGGGGCTCTCCTGATTATCTCTCAAATCTTGTACTTCTCACTGCTCTGCTGCTGCTGCTGCTTCTACCATGGGCCAGAATGTCACCCATTATCTATGGCTATGTTAACAGCATCTTTCTTTCCAGTTCTCATCCTTTGGTTACGCTTCCATCAATTCATTCTCATTGCAGCCAAAACCACCCTTCTAAAATGAAAATCAATCTGATGCTACTCTCCTGTTTAAAACCCTTCAGCGGCAGTCTATTGTCCCTTGCATGAAATCTAAATTCCTCTAGATAACCTACCAGGCCCTTTGTGTTATAGTCCTTACTTACCTCTCTATTTTCATATTTTGCAACCCTCTTGTCTTCTGTGTGTTAGCCAAACTGAAATTGTCTCAGTTTTTAAAGACAACCTGTTCCCTTTCACCCTCAGCTTTCAAATGTGGTTTCCTCTTTGACTGGGTGACTTTTATGCCTCTTGCCTGCTTTAGTCCAAATGCCACTTCCCCTGAGTGGCTGTCCTTAACCCCACATGTGCGGGTTAGGTGCCTTGTATTTGTGTTTCTGCTGTATTTGCTATTTCCCTTTACAACAGCTATTATATTTTTACAATTGCATTTCTAAATTGGTTTCTTAATACCACTATACCTGCTGGTTCTCAATAATAGCTGTGCTTTAGAAATCACTAGGCTCAAGGTGGCATGGTGGTTAAGAGCTAGACTCCCACATGGCTGACTGTGGTTTGAGTCCCAGACATGGCGGCTTGCTTTCTCTCTCACTCTCACTCTCACTCTATCCCTCTCTGATCAAATAGAAATGAATTAATGAATGAACCGATAAAGTTTAATAAAAATAATTTTAAAAATATCCTATGTCTTTATGAGATGTTGAAAAGAAGATGAGTATTTTAACCTAGGATAGTGATGCACTCTGATTTTTTAATTAATTAATTAATTTTTGTACAGGTTTTTGCTATAGGGTGCATGCACTCGCCAGGAAGACAAAGAAAGCGAGAAATCACCCCCCGGGGGTGTGGCCACGCCACAATCCCTTCTCCATTCTCCCCTTGGGATCTTGGGCATGCTCGGATATGTGCCTGGGGTGAGTTTAAGCTGCCAGGTCCGGAACTCGAACCGTGGTCGACTACATGGGAGTCCACCGACATAGCCATTACGCCAAATGCTGGCCCCCTTATCTTTTGATGTTTTAACAAAACTAGTTATTTGATATCTGTTCTCTCCCTGAAAAAAAAGTATGATAGCATACTTAAACTATTGGGTTGTCGGAAAAGTCTACATGTATTTTTCTGTTTTTTAATGCAAAGATGTGCCATGACTTTTCCAACAACCCAATATTAGCCATTACACCAACTGCTGGTCCCTAATTATTATTTTTAAAATAAATTATTTCAAGTTTGCATTTTGTCAGTGAAGGAAGACTTGTAGAACCTTATTTTCAAATGAACTATTTGTACTGTTTGAAAATATAATTGTTATAGCAGACCCTATGATGGGTGCTTAAGCGCTGTGTATAGGGAGCCAGATCCCACGTAGCTGACTGTGGTTTGAGCCTTGTCTCCACAAGCTTGGTATGTGTGATGTATCCCCAGAATTCTGTCAGAATGGGAAAACGACGAACTTTTTGGCAGTTTTTAAAAAGATAATTTATGTTAACTTTGAAAATAGAATTGTAGAGACCAGCAAATGGCTTAATGGTTATGTGGCTGGATTCCCATATAGTTGACCATGGTTCAAGTCCTGGACCCGGTGGCTTAAAACTCAATGCTGGGCGCATAAAATCCTGAGAGAAGAAGGGTTCGTGTCGTGTCCTTCCCTGCAGTGGGGTGATTTCTCACTTCCTATCTCTCCAGCAAGCACATGTCCCCTATATGAAAAATTTCTCTGTTATAAAAACTAGAACAAAATATATAATTGTAGTGAGTCCCAGTTATTAGGCCGTGTTTAGATAATTTAATGCTTCTGAACTTAAATTTTTTTTTTTTGTACTTTTTCATCTTTCTAAGCTGGCTTATTGCAGCCTCCTGTTCGTATAGTTTCGCAGCCACAACCAGCAAGACGGTTAGATCCACCATCCAGATTTTCAGGAAGGAATGACAGAGGGGATCAAGTGCCTAACAGGAAAGATGACCGAAGGTATGTTTTAAAAAGTATACTGTGGACGTTGATGGTTGCCCACTGTGATTGTACTTAATGCCACTGAACTGTACACTTAAAAGCGGTTAAAATGGTGAATTTCGTGACATTTATTTTGTCCATTTGTAAAATGTTGAAGTATTCTGCAGAATCTTGTTTATCTTATCTATTGTATTTCATTAGATAACTCTTCCATAATTCCAGAAATATTAGTAATTTTAGAAAAATTTGCTTTAAGTCGCGAAAGGGAGAGAGAAAGACGTAGATCCAGAGAAAGATCACCTCAAAGGAAACGTTCTCGGGAGAGATCTCCCCGAAGAGAGAGAGAACGATCACCTCGGAGAGTTCGACGTGTTGTTCCACGTTACACAGTTCAGTTTTCGAAGTTTTCATTAGACTGGTGGGTTCTTTTTTTCCCGTTATTTTATATTGAATTATTGATTTGGTAATTTTGCATAATTTGGTAGAGGGTGTTGTAGTGAAATTGTTTTTGAATGTATATAATCCCTAGATTACCAATAATTAATGTTGAGAATGGGTTGTGATGGCAACAAGGTAGTAGATTAACAGAAGGAAAAAAATTTATAATTAAAAATGAAATTAATTAGGGACCAGCAGTTGGCTTAATGGGTATGTCGCTGGATTCCCATGTTGTTGACTGCGATTCGACTTCTCGACCCGGTGGATTAATCTCACTCCAGGCACGTGTGTGTGTGTGTGTGTGTGTGTGTGCCCAATATCCTGAGAGGAGAGGAGAATGGAGGAGAAGGGATTATGGCCTGGCTATCCTCCCTAGGGGGTAATTTCTTGCTTTCTGGCGAGTGCACGTGCTTTATAGCAAAAATTTCACTTAGGACCAACAGTTAGCATAAATGGCTATGTTGCTGAACTCCCACATAGTCTGCCGCTGTTTGAGTCCCGGACCCGGTGGCATAAACTCACGCTGGGCGCGTGTGCGTGCGTGCCCAAGATCCCAAGAGGAGAATGGAGGAGAAGGGATTGCAGCGTGGCCATCCTCCTAGGTAGTGATTTCTGACTTTCTATCTCTCTGTCTGTCTCTGTCTGTCTGGCGAGCGCACGCACCCTATAGCAAAAACCTCTCCAAAAAAAAATCTCTTAAAAAAATTAATTAAAACATTTTAAAATCATTAGAAGTTGTGGTTTGTGCTTCTCAGCATAGGAGCACGTAAGTATGTACTCCAGAAAAAAAAGGACAAGTGAGAAAGCAAGCCACCAGGTCTGGGACTCCCAACTGTCATCAACCATGTGGGAATCTGGCACCTTAACCTCCATGCCACCTGTAGGCTCCATTATTATTATTTTTTAATTAGCTACAGGGCACATGTGCTCATCAGATAAGAGTCAGGGGTGTGGGAGTACTGGTTGAGAAAGCAAGCTGCCAGGTCCAGAGCTTGAACAGTAGACGGCCATGTGTGAATCCAGCACCTTAACCACCATACCCAAAACCTGTGTCTTTAATTGTACCATTTTTTTTCACTCATTTAATTTTTTTTAAATTTTATTTTGGATTCCTTCCTTCCTTTCTTTTTTTTTTTTTT
>NW_006159730.1:2048798-2053965 GCF_000334495.1 Tupaia belangeri chinensis | reverse complement strand
GAAGTCGACCATGGTTTGAGTCCCGAATCTGGTGGCTTAAACTCACGCCGGGTGCGGGCGCGTGTGTGCCCACGATCCCGAGAGGAGAAGGGATTGTGGCGTGGCCATCTCCCCGGGGGGTGATTTCTCTCTTTCTGTCTCTCTTTCTCTGTCTTTCTGGCGAGTGCACGCGCCCTGTACCAAAAACCTTTCCAAAAAAAAGAAAAAAAAAAAAAGAAATCACCCCCCCAGTGGTGATGATCATGCCTGAATCCCTTCTTTTCCATTCTCCTCTAGAGATTTTGGACACATGTGCACACACAATAGTCACTGGGTCTGGGATTTAATCAAGCCGCCAGTTTCAGAACTCAAACTGCTTGTCGGCCACGTGAGAGTCCAGCACTTGTAAACCACTGTGCCACCTGCCAGCCCTCTTTTTTTTTTTTTCTTAAGAATTATTTTATTGTTTTTGTTTGTTTTCATTATTGTTACTATTTTAATCTGATGTGAGAGGGAAAGTGAGAAAGCAAGCCACCAAGTTGCAGACTCAATCCATGGTCCGACATGTAGAAGTCCAGCACCTCAACCATCACGCCATCTGCCAGCCCCAGTTCATTTTATTTTAAACGTTGGGTTTTGGGCCGTCAGGTGATGTTTTAGTTAAGGTGCTGAACTCATGGTCGACTATGGTTTAAGTCCTGGATCTGCCCTCTTGACAATCATGCTTGGCACACTTCTGTACTTGCTCAAAATCCCAGAGGGAGAACAAAGGAGAAGGGATTGTGGCCTAGTCATGTCCCAGGAGTGTTTAGCAGGGTGATTTCTTATTTTCCCTCTTGTTGTCTCTTACTTTTTCTCTCTGATGAGTACATGCGCTCTATGGCAAAAACCAAAAAGAAAACCTTCAATTTCTTAGGAAAAGGTAAATAAATGATCATTAAAAGATCAATGCTGGGGATCAGCAGTTAGTATAATGGCTATGTCGCTGAATTCCCATGTAGTCGACCACGGTTCGAGTCCTGGACCCTTTGGCTTAAGACTCACGCTGGGTGCGTGTGCGTGCGTGCCCAAGATGCCTAGAGGAGAAAGGAGGAGAAAGGATTGTGGCGTGGCCATCCTCCTGGGGGTGATTTCTCGCTTTCTGTCTCTCTGTCTCTCTGGTGAGCGCACTTGCCCTATAGGAAAACCTCTCCAAAAAAAAAAATAAATAAATCAATGCCTGGCGGGCCTGCAAGTGGTGTTTGGTTAAGGTGCTTGACTCCTTCATGGCTGATGGTGGTACAAGTCCCAGACCTGGCAGCATGTTTTTTCACTTTCTCTCTCTGTCTCTCTGGTGAGCGCATGTGCCCTATAGCAAATTAAAAATAATGAATAAGGGTCTAGCAGGCGGGGTGGTGTTTAGGGGCACTGGACTTCCACATTGCTGACCATGATTGAGTCTCAGGCCTGGTTCCTTGCTTTCTTCCTTTCCGTCTCTCTCCTTCTCCCTTTCTAACTGTTCCTCTCCGGTCAAATTAAAATAAGTAAATAAAGTTAAATAAAATAATTATTTTTAAAAAATGAATTAAATAATGGGGGCTAGCAAGTGGCATGGTGGTTAAAGCACTTGATATACCCACAGGGCTGATCATGGTTCAAGTCCTGGATCTGCTGACTTACTTTCTCACTTTCCTTCTCTCTCTCTGTCTTTCTCTGGTCAAATTAAAATAAATGAATGAATGAATATATAAAAATAGATAAGTCTTTTAAATATTTTAAAAAAGAAAGAAAAGATCAATTCCTGGAATAAGTAGATAGCATGGCATGATGGTTACGTTGCTGGACTCCGACATGGCTGACCATAGTTTGAGTTTTGGGCCCGGCAGCTTCAAACTTACACGTGGTGTGTGCACATGCATGTCTAAAATCCCGAGAGATTGGAGGCGAAGGGGTTTTGGCATGGCCAGCCCCCCCAGGGGATGATTTCTCACTTTTTGTCTCTCTGGCAAGTGCACACACCCTATAGCAAAAATCTCTGTCTCAAAAAAAATAATTGTGGCCAGCAGGTGGTGTGGTGGTTAAGGGCACTGGACTCCCACATGGGCAACCACAGTTCCTGTCCCAGACCTGGTGGCTTGTTTTCTCACTTTCCCTCTCTCTCTCTCTCTCTCTCTGGTCAGATTAAATAAATGAAGTTAAATAATTCATTTAAAAATAGTAATAAGAAATGAATCTTAATCGCATGGAAAATCCAAAGAATATTTGGGTTTTGCTTTCACATACATTTTTAAATTTAATTTTGGATGTCAGGAGTTTACTGTAGACTGAAAGTTACTTTTCTTCTGTATTGTATAAATACAATCAAGGATAGTTATACTAACTTGGGACTTTGTCCATTTTTATTAACCATAATTTTCCCAAATATTCAGTTTTAATCAAATCAGGATTGGCTTTTATTCAGACCTAGTCAGGAATTGGAGTTAATGTTATTTCATTTGAAAGGGTCTTCCTTTTTTTTACAGCAGGGTTTTTTTTTTTTTTTTAATTACTTAACTCATTATCATTATTATTTTCAGTTTGACCAGAGAGAGAAAAAGTATAAAAGCAGGCCACCAAGGTCGGGACTGGAACTATGGTCAGCCATGTGGGAGGCCAGCGCCTTTAACTACCATGCCACTTGCTGACCTTGAAAGGTCTTTAATAAATTATTAAACTACACATAAAATATAAAGGTAATACATAGATAACCTTATATTCAAAATGTTGAGAGTATATAGATTTAGAAATGAGATTTTCATTTGTCTCTGAAGATCTACAATTCATTAATGTCTATTTTCAGCTTGCATTTTACTGTGTCCGATTATGTATTTAACTTTAGTTTTGAGTGGTTGTTTATATCCCCTTTGATAGTAAGACTGTTTATTCACTATTTATGTCTATTTTTTCAGTCCCAGTTGTGACATGATGGAACTAAGGCGCCGTTACCAGAATTTATATATACCTAGTGACTTTTTTGATGCTCAGTTTACATGGGTGGATGCTTTCCCTTTGTCAAGACCATTTCAGCTGGGAAATTACTGCAATTTCTATGTAATGCACAGAGAAGTAGAGTCTTTAGAAAAAAATATGGCTATTCTTGATCCACCAGATGCTGACCACTTATACAGTGCAAAGGTTTGTATTGTAGGTTAAATTTCTTAGTGCATTTTCATAAGAAAACTATGTAGAATTAATCTTTAGAAAACGGTTATTAGAAAACTTGAGATCCATGTTTACTTTTATTTGCTTGATTTTACTTTGGCTAAGTAGTTAATATAAACTATTTTACTCACATCTTAAACTATACAACTATGGTTATATTAACATTTTTAAATATTACATAATAAATAAAATAATTATTTTTAAAAAATGAATTAAATAATGGGGGCTAGCAAGTGGCATGGTGGTTAAAGCACTTGATATACCCACAGGGCTGATCATGGTTCAAGTCCTGGATCTGCTGACTTACTTTCTCACTTTCCTTCTCTCTCTCTGTCTTTCTCTGGTCAAATTAAAATAAATGAATGAATGAATATATAAAAATAGATAAGTCTTTTAAATATTTTAAAAAAGAAAGAAAAGATCAATTCCTGGAATAAGTAGATAGCATGGCATGATGGTTACGTTGCTGGACTCCGACATGGCTGACCATAGTTTGAGTTTTGGGCCCGGCAGCTTCAAACTTACACGTGGTGTGTGCGCATGTGCACATGCATGTCTAAAATCCCGAGAGATTGGAGGCGAAGGGGTTTTGGCATGGCCAGCCCCCCCAGGGGATGATTTCTCACTTTTTGTCTCTCTGGCAAGTGCACACACCCTATAGCAAAAATCTCTGTCTCAAAAAAAATAATTGTGGCCAGCAGGTGGTGTGGTGGTTAAGGGCACTGGACTCCCACATGGGCAACCACAGTTCCTGGCCCAGACCTGGTGGCTTGTTTTCTCACTTTCCCTCTCTCTCTCTCTCTCTCTCTGGTCAGATTAAATAAATGAAGTTAAATAATTCATTTAAAAATAGTAATAAGAAATGAATCTTAATCGCATGGAAAATCCAAAGAATATTTGGGTTTTGCTTTCACATACATTTTTAAATTTAATTTTGGATGTCAGGAGTTTACTGTAGACTGAAAGTTACTTTTCTTCTGTATTGTATAAATACAATCAAGGATAGTTATACTAACTTGGGACTTTGTCCATTTTTATTAACCATAATTTTCCCAAATATTCAGTTTTAATCAAATCAGGATTGGCTTTTATTCAGACCTAGTCAGGAATTGGAGTTAATGTTATTTCATTTGAAAGGGTCTTCCTTTTTTTTACAGCAGGGTTTTTTTTTTTTTTTTAATTACTTAACTCATTATCATTATTATTTTCAGTTTGACCAGAGAGAGAAAAAGTATAAAAGCAGGCCACCAAGGTCGGGACTGGAACTATGGTCAGCCATGTGGGAGGCCAGCGCCTTTAACTACCATGCCACTTGCTGACCTTGAAAGGTCTTTAATAAATTATTAAACTACACATAAAATATAAAGGTAATACATAGATAACCTTATATTCAAAATGTTGAGAGTATATAGATTTAGAAATGAGATTTTCATTTGTCTCTGAAGATCTACAATTCATTAATGTCTATTTTCAGCTTGCATTTTACTGTGTCCGATTATGTATTTAACTTTAGTTTTGAGTGGTTGTTTATATCCCCTTTGATAGTAAGACTGTTTATTCACTATTTATGTCTATTTTTTCAGTCCCAGTTGTGACATGATGGAACTAAGGCGCCGTTACCAGAATTTATATATACCTAGTGACTTTTTTGATGCTCAGTTTACATGGGTGGATGCTTTCCCTTTGTCAAGACCATTTCAGCTGGGAAATTACTGCAATTTCTATGTAATGCACAGAGAAGTAGAGTCTTTAGAAAAAAATATGGCTATTCTTGATCCACCAGATGCTGACCACTTATACAGTGCAAAGGTTTGTATTGTAGGTTAAATTTCTTAGTGCATTTTCATAAGAAAACTATGTAGAATTAATCTTTAGAAAACGGTTATTAGAAAACTTGAGATCCATGTTTACTTTTATTTGCTTGATTTTACTTTGGCTAAGTAGTTAATATAAACTATTTTACTCACATCTTAAACTATACAACTATGGTTATATTAACATTTTTAAA
>NW_006159730.1:2038798-2043798 GCF_000334495.1 Tupaia belangeri chinensis | reverse complement strand
TTACTTTACATCGTCTCTAGACTTGTTACTTTCCTACATTTTTACAACTCTGAACCTGAAATTTGACTTTAAATCTATATTCATAAGATCAAAAGTGGATCCTTTCTTGCTTTTGCAGGTTATTATTAAACACATAAAAGTTAACATTATTGTTCATTTTTGCTCTCTTGAGAAAACAGTTTTTTCCCTTTGTTTTGTTTTGTTTGATTTTGAAGAATTGTTTAACTTTATTCATTCATTTATTTAATTTGACCAGAGAGGGATAGAGTGAGAGAGTGAGCGAGCGAGAGAGAGGGAAAGTGAGAAAGCAAGCCACCAAGTCTGGGACTTGAACCTTGGTTAGGCATATGGTAGTCCAGTGTCCTTAACCACCATGCCACCTGTCAGCCCCATGAGCTTTTGGTTTTTATACCCACATAGCTTTTTAAATAAAGCAGACAGTGAACATCATAAGAATGTTTATTTGTAGTTCTTTCATATTTCCAAGTTCTACCAACAGCAGATTTTTACATAAGGTACTATAGATTTAGAAAATAGAGCCAGTTAGACTTAAGTCTTGTGCTCCAGAAGCTTTTTTTTTTTTCCTCCAAAAGCTTTTGACAGACTGATTGTTTTGCTATTTAGTTCCTCATTTTAAAACTCGAACACTTGTGTTTCTTTTTATTACAAAGGAAATACGTGCTTATTTTTAAAAATGGTACATAAAGTAAAAATAGAAGAGAAATATTAGTTAAGCCTATCAAACATAATTACTCATAGTAACTTGTTATCTTAGATTTTTTCCTCCTGCATAGAAGCTTTGGCTTAATTAACTGGCTCTAATAATGTTAATAAACAAATATTAGCTCATCCTTTTCAGTTAACGTTAGGTTTCCTCATGTAATTTTTTTTTTTTTTAAGAATTATTTATTTACTTTTATTCTGTATTTTAATTTGACCATAGACAGAGGAGGCAGGTGGGGAGGAATGGGAAAGCAAGTCACCAGGTCAGGGACTCAAACTATTGTTGGCCATGTGGGAATGTCCAGTACCTTAACTATCATGCCACCTGCTGGTCCCTGTAATAATAATTTTTTCCATTGCTAGAGAGTGTGTGTACTTTTCAGAGAGATCGGGAGAGCGAGAAAGTTATCATCATCTACTTGTTACAGTTCCTGCAATCCCTTCTCCATTTTTGTTCATCTTGTTAGGACTTTGTACATGCAGGCATCTGTGCCTGATATGTTTTTCCAGGCACAAGAGCCAAGGCTGAAACCACAGTAAGTCATGTGAAATCTGCCTCCCTTAGCAAATATGCTACAAGGCTGGCCATTCATCTAATTATGTTTAGATGGTCTATTATACTATTTCATGTATAATAGTTAATATACTGGTGTTTATTAGGTATTATTCTTCCATTGAACATTTAGAGGCTTCACTTTTTTTTGGTACAAAGTATTTAGTTTTATTTATTTATTTTTTTGAGAGAGATTTTTGCTATAGAATGCATGTGCTCACCAGAAAGACAGAGATAGAAAGGAAGAAATAACCCTCCCAGGGGGGATGGCCATACCATAAATCTCTTCTCATCCATTCTACTCTCTGAATCTTGGATACGCACACATATGTACCCAGTGTGAGTTTAAGCCTTCGGGTCTGGGACTCAAACTGCGGTCGACTGCAAGGGAGTCCAGCAACACAGCCATTACGCCAACTGCTGGTCCCTTTTTTAATTTTTTTTTTAAGAGAAATTTGTTCTTTAGGGCAGGTGCACTTGCTGGAGAGACACAGTGTGACAGAGAGACAGAAAGTGAGAAATCATCCCCCTATGGGGGTGGCCACACCAAAATCCCTTCTCCATTCTCCCCTCAGGATTTTGGGTACTCACGCACACATGCCTGGCATGATTTTTAAACTACCGCGTCTGGAACTCGATCCGTGGTCAACTACGTGGGAGTCTAGTGACAGCCATTATGTCATCCGCTGGTTCATTTCTTTCTTTTCTTTTTGTTTTTTAAAGAATTATTTTTATTGGGACTGGCATTTGGCGTGGTTAAAGGCACTGGATTCCCACATGGCTGACTGCGATTCAAGTCCTGGATTTGGTGACTTGCTTTCTCACTTTCTCTTTCTCTCTCTCTCTGGTCAAATTTAAAAAAAAAAAAAATAATGATAATAAAAAATGGAGTTAAATAAATAAATATTTTTAAATATTTATTTTTATTTAAGTTTATTATTATTTTTTTTAACTTGAGAGACAGGGAGAAAGTGGGAAATTGAGAAAGCGAGCCACCAGGTTTCATACTTGAACTATGGTCAGCCATGTGGGGAAACAAGCTGGGCCTAAGTTAGGTGCATGCTCAAAATTCTAATGGGATACAGAGATGGAGAGTATTCTATCATTTTACATTTTCACAAGCATTGTGTGATGTATTCAGTTTTTTGTTTTTTTTTCACTAAACTTTTTTTTTTAATAATTATTTTATTTAACTGGCACAGAAAAGGACTGAGCAAGAGAGAGAGAGAAGAAAGCAAGCTGCCAGGTAGTGGACTTGAACCACAGTCGACCATTTGGGAGTCCAGTACCTTTAACTACCACACTACCTGCCAACCCCTCACCTGGTGATATGGTAGTTAAGGTGTTGGACTCCCACATGGCTGACCACAGTTCAAGTCCTGGAACCTGATGGCTCGCTGCCTCACTTTCCCTCTCTCTTTGTCTCTCTTTCTGGTCACATTTAAAAATAATAAAAAATATCAGGCTTGCAGCTGGCATGGGATTTGGGGTGCTGGACTCTAACACGGCTGACCACTGTTGCAGTCCTGGACCTAAAAGCTTTCCTTCTAATTTTCCCCCTCTCTTTCTGGTCAAGTGAAAATAATAATAATAAATAAAATAAAATAAAATATTAAAAATAAAAATGAATGAAATCCAATAGCAATTTACAATTTTTTAGAATATTTATCTAAATTCATTATTTAAATTTGATATATGACATGTGCACTCACTGGAGAGAGACAGAGAAAGAGAGAATGTGAGAAGGCAAGCTCAGTGTCTGAGACCTGAATAGTGATCAGGAGTGTGGGAGTCCATCACCTTCACTACCATGCCACCTGCTGTCCCCACATTTTTTTTTTTAATTTAAATTCATTTATTTACATTCATTCACTATACAAGTCCACCACATTTTTAAAAATAAGATGAAAGTCACCAAAATGAAATGATAACTCTTGATGTTAATGTAGATGATAATACCTTTGACTTGAGTAATATGCACTGTATTTATCCTGGGTAAAAACCTTTTTTATGCTGTAAAAATACACGGTAATCAAGTGTAATAAAAAATATTTTTAAAATTCAAATTAAAGTTTAATTGTAGTTAGTTTGTTCCCTATTTTAAGATCCCATTTTCTTCTGTGTTTTGGTGCTCTTTATATTCAGGTAAATGATCTCCGGAAAGAATTAGAAAGTCGAGCCCTTAGTTCCAAAGGATTAAAATCCCAATTAATAGCAAGATTGACAAAACAACTTAAAGTAGAAGAACAAAAAGAAGAACAAAAGGAATTAGAGAAATCTGAAAAAGAAGAAGAAGAGGAGGATGACAGAAAATCTGAAGATGATAAAGAGGTATGTATGTACTCAATCATTTAAATATAATAGGATTAATATCTGTTTATGGGGATTCTTGGAATATATGACGTAAGGGTTCATGTGTGTATAGTTTACATGTGGTAAAATTCAATCTTTTTAGTCTACAATATCTCAAGTTTTGTTTCTTTTTCTTTTTTTTTTTTTTTTGGAGAGATTTTCGCTATAGGGCGCGTGCGCTCGCCACATAGACAGAGACAGAGAAGTAGAAAGCGAGAAATCACACCCCAGGGGGTATGGCCATGCCGCAATCCCTTCTCCTCCATTCTCCTCTCGGGATCTTGGGCACGCAAACTCACGCGCCCGGCGTGAGTTTTAAGCCACTGGGACTGGGTCACAAACCACAGTCGACTACGTGGGAGTCCAGCGACATAGCCATTACTCTAACTGCTAGTTCCCTCTTTTTCTTTTTTTTTTAAGTGAGAAATTTTTGCTATAGGGCACATACTCTTGCCAGACCAAGACAGCGTGACAAAAGGTGAGAGATCATCCCCCAGGGAGAATGGCCACACCTCAATCAGTCCCTTCTCCTCCACTCTCCTGGGATATTGGGCACACAGGCACCCATGCCCAGTATAAGTTTTAAACTGCCAAGTTCAGGTTTCCAACCATGATTGAACCACAATAGACTGTGTGGGAGTTTAGCTACATAACCATCGTGCCATCTTCCCAGTATCTCAAGTTTGGATACATGTGTACGTACTATTAAATGACCACCTCTATAGTCATGATGTAAAACAATTACATGTAAAGAGCTTAGAGAGTACAATTTCTGGGTTTTTTTTTGTTGTTGTTGTTGTTTTAATGGTTTTTGCAATAGGGCGGGTATGTTCACTGGAGAGACAGTGAGAGGAAGGCAAGAAATGACCCCTGGCAGGATGGCCACACCACAGTCCATTCTCCTCCATTCTATTGCTAGGATTTTGGGCAATTGTCTTCATGTGCCAGCATGATTTTCAAGTCACCAGGTTTAAATTTTTAAAAATAATTATTTATTGGGACCAGCAGTTAGCGTAATGGCTATGTCGCTGGACCTCGCCGCCTGCCGGTTCCCCTCATTCATTTATTTCATTCATTTATTTTAATTTGACCAGAGAGAGAGTAAGCTCTCAGGTCTGGAACTCAAACCTTGGTCACCCATGTAGAAATGTCCAGCACTTTAACCACCATTGCCACCTGCTGGTCCCCCTTTTTTTTTTTTTGTAATGCAATGTTTTTTGTTTTTTTTCTTTTCTTTTTTTTTTTTTTTGGGTGGGTTTTGCTACAGGGCGCGTGTGCTCTCCAGACAGACAGAGACATAGAGACAGAAAGCGAGAAATCATCCCCCAGGGGTGATGGCCACACCGCAATCCCGTCTCCTCCATTCTCCTCT
>NW_006159730.1:2019030-2038618 GCF_000334495.1 Tupaia belangeri chinensis | reverse complement strand
GAAAGAGAGAAATCAAACTACCAGATTTGGATCTCCAACCGTGGTTGGCCTTGTGAGAATCCAGTGCCTTTAACCAGCACACTACCTGCTGGCCCTATATTGTCTCTTTTTAATGTGAGGATTTAGGAAGACCCAGTAAGTATTCTACCATCATTTTCCCATAATCTCCTGTTTTATACAGTCTCAATATAGGTGAGTTTCCTCCCTCCTCTGTAGTCGAAAGCTGTCTCTTTTGCTTGAAAATTCAAAAGAGAATTTGGAGCCATGAAAGCTAGTACCATTTGTAAATTTGAACTCTTCCATTTCCAACCCTTACGCGTTGTGTGAATTCCATAGTTATGAGGTTTTTGCTTTTTTCCAATGATACATCTTTTACATATGTTTCTATATGTTTTATATATGTATATACTCCCTGTGGAAACTTAATTATGACTTTAAAATTTTAATACCTAGGAAGAAGAAAGAAAGCGTCAAGAGGAAATGGAACGCCAGCGTCGGGAAAGACGATATATTTTGCCTGATGAACCAGCTATCATTGTACATCCAAATTGGGCTGCAAAAAGTGGCAAGTTTGATTGTAGCATCATGTCTTTGAGTGTCCTTTTGGACTACAGATTAGAGGACAATAAAGAGCATTCCTTTGAGGTAATTTTTTCCCCAAAGAATTATTAAGTTTATATATATATGTGTGTATATGATCAGTTATTTAGGTTCTTGGCAAAAAATTTAGAACACCAATTTGTGAGACTAAACTCCATTTGTAAGGACAGACATGGATCATAGGTAGCCCTGGAGCTGAGGAACAGCTTTGATTTTTGGTAGAATTTGCAAGTCCACAGCTTTCTGATCAACCTTGCGCTGCTCTGAAATCTCGTATTTCTCCTTCTCTGTGTTGAAGATCTCACTTGCCTGGTGTCTGGGCTTCTGCAGTTTCTTTTTCTTGAAGTAAGCATCAGGAAGGTGCTCTGGGATTTTTACTTTGCTAATACCAATTTTCATGGAAGTGACAATGACAGATTTCTGGCGTGTGTTCTATGCAGTGGAACTTGATTGAGAACCAGTGGTCCAGTTACAAGTAGCAAGCCACTTGCTTCATGAAAACCACTCTCTTGCTTCTGGTGTCCAGTGAGGATGGTCAGAGTGGCTCCAGGAGTGATGCAAGCTCACAGTTTTCTCACATGCTTACTGAAGGCTTTCTTGCCACGGCTCAATAGCTTTCGAGGCACATCTTCAGTAAGATAATACCTAGGCATTTTGTGCAGTTTAACCACCTGGGTACCACCATTCTTGTCTCCACCAACTGGTTTTGTGACAGTCTCAAGAAACTTCTCATTTTTCTTTTTGATCCTGGATTTAGTGTCCGAGTATTTCCTCTCGTACATGGCAGACCGGGAGTATCTGCCAATGCCCCGGACTAAGACAGGGTTTCGGCTACAATGGGGCTTCCCCTTCTTGGACTTTTTAGCCTTGGGGTCACCTATTTTTAAAAATTTTTTTGGAGAGATTTTCGCTAAAGGGCCTGTGCGCCCGCCAGAAAGACAGAGACAGAGAGACAGAAAGCGAGAAAATTAACCCCCAGGGGGGATGGCCACAACACAATCCCTTCTCCTCCATTCTCCTCTCTGGATCTTGGGCATGCACACACACACGCCCGGTGTGAGTTTAAGCCACCGGATCTGAGAGTCAAATCGCGGTCGACTACATGGGAGTCCAGAGACATAGCCATTACGCTGTTAACTGCTGGTCCCAGGTGTCACCCTTTTTAACCTTGCCACTGGCATCAGTCTTCTTGGCTTCAGGTTTCTTCTCATTAGTATCCTGCTTTGCAACCTTTTCCCCTGCCATCTTGTATAGTGGGAAACAGACAAGAATTATTAATTTTCAAATTATTTATTTATTTAATTTTATTTCTTGATTTATTTTAATTTGGCCAGAGAGAGACACGGGGAGTGGGGTGAAGGGGAGTGAGAAAACACGTTGCCATGTCCAGAACTTGAACCATGGTCGGCCATGTGGGAGTGTCCATCACCCCAACCACCACACAACCTGCTGGTCCCTCAAAGAATTATTTATTTAATTTTTAAATTATTATTTTAATTTGCTGTAGGGCATGTGCACGCATGAGAGAGAGAGAGAGAGAGAGAGCGAGCATGCGTGAGCAAGTGAGTGAGCGAGCCGCCAGGTCCATTATTCAAAATGCAGTCGGCAATATGAGAGTCCAGCAACTTAACCACCATGCCACTTGTTAGCTGCCACCCCTCCTTTTTTTTTTTTTCCCCAGTTTTTGCAGTAGGGCCCTTGCACTTTATAAGAATGATGGGAGTGCGGACTGTGGGGAGGGACGAGTGAGTAATCACTCCCCTGGATGGGTGGCCATGCATCTCCTCCTCTTGAGAATTTGGGCATGAGCACACTTGTGCTCCATGTGATTTTCAAGCCATTGGGTCCAGGACTTGAACTGCACAGTCAGCCATGTGGAATCCAGCTTCTTCATGCCACTTACTGGCCCTGAGGTAAAGTTTTAAGTTTAAATTAGGATCCAAATAAGATTCACATTGTGATTGGTTAAAATTTCTTTTTAAATCTCTTGGAGTGCCTCTTTCATTGAAGCTTTTTCTTGTTTTGTTTTGTTTTGTTTTTTAACTTATGGGGGGGACTAGCTGATTTATCCTCTGTTGTACACTGTTACTATACAGCGTTTTTTGTTTTTTGTTTTTTATCTTTTATTTTGGAGAGGTTTTTGCTATAGGGTGCGTGCACTCACCAGACAGACAGAGAGAGACAGAAAATGAGAAATCACCCCCCAGGGGGGATGGCCATGCCGCAGTCCCTTCTCCTTCATTCTTCTCTCAGGATCTTGGGCACGCACACACACGTGCCCGGCGTGAGTTTAAGTCACCGGATCTGGGACTTGAACCACGATTGACTACGTGGGAGTCAAGCGACATAGCCATTACGCTAACTGCTGGTCACACTATATAGCAGTTTCATGATATATAATTATGTTGTTTTTCACTGTAATTAGGTACTTTTATCCCTGGGCTTGCTGGTTGGCCTAGTTAGGGTAGCTGGATTCTACATGGCTGAAAACATTGTTGAAATTCTTTACCCCAAGTGCTTGGAAAAACACAGTGGATGTATGTGCTTATGTGCCCCAAATTGCAACAGGATGGAGAAATGCAAGAGAAGGGATTACAGCACGTCTTCACCCATGATGGGGGGCATTTTTTTCTTCTACCTTTTTCTCTGGCAAGCACATGTGACCTGTAGTGAATAAAAAAGAGACTTTTATGCCTAAGTAAGTAACTACTTCTTTCATTAAACCAAAGAGAGAAGATTTTTTAAATTAATTTTTGGTACCCTGCGCAGCATAATATATGTAGAAATTATAACTGTGTTCAGTTATTATATCTTAAAACATAAGGGACCAGCAGGTGGCGTGGTGGATAAGGTGCTAGACTTCCACATGGCCGACCATGGTTCTAGTCCCACATCTGTAGGCTTGCTTTCTCACTTTCCTTCTCTCTCTGTCTCTGGTCAAAGATGAATAAATAAAAATAATAATGATTAAAAATAAATAATTTTAAAAAGAATTATGGGGCCAACAGGTGGCATAGCAGTTACATCACTGGACTTCCACATGGCCAAATGTGGTTTGGGTCCTGAACCTAGTAGCTTCGAACTCATGCTGGGCATGTGTGCGTTATGTGCCCAGAGGAAAAGGGATTACAGCATGACCATCCCCCTTGATGGGGGTGATTTGTCACTTTCCCTCTCACCGGAAAACGTCTCTTGTGTCTGTTTTCTGGTGAGTGCACATGCCCTATGTCAAAAACTTCTTGGGAACAAAAAAATAATTGGGGCTTGTAGATGATTAGCAGTTATGTTGCTGGACTTCCACATGGCCAACTGCGGTTAGAGTCCTGGACCCAGTGGTTTAAAACTCACACCAGGCACGTGGGCATCTGTGCCTACAATCCTGAGAGGAGAATGGTGGAGAAGGGATTATGCTGTGACCATCCCCCTTGGGAGATGATTTCCACTTTCTGTTTTGCTGTCTCTTTCTCTCTGGCAAGCGTACATGCCCAGAGGCAAAATAAACCTTTCCCCAAAAAAAATCCCTAAAAAGAAAATTATCCTTTCTTGACCCAAGACACTTTTGTCCATCAAATATAAAATAAAAATGAAAGAAAGGTCTTAGATTTGTGAAATAATTTATAAACCTTTATAAACAAATATGTGGGATTGTTGAGCATATTGTAAAACATAAAGTACATTTCTGCTGGTCTTAGAAAGTCTCATGGGGGACCAGCAGTTAGCATAATGGCTATGTCGCTGGACTCCCATGTAGTCAACCGTGGTTTCTGTCCCGGACCCAGTGGATTAAAACTCACACCGGGCGCGTGTGCGTGCGTGCCCAAAATCCCAAGAGGAGAATGGAGGAGAAGGGATTGTGGCGTGGCCATCCCCCCTGGGGGGTGATTTCTCGCTTTCTGTCTCTCTGTCTCTCTCTGTCTGGTGAGCACATGTGCCCTATAGCAAAAAAACCTCTTCAAAAAAAAAAGAAAAGAAAGTCTCTCATGGTATAAATACTGACATTTCCAAATTTTGATGTTTATAATTCCAGTAAGCAGGAGCCAGCATGTGGCGTGGTTGTTAAGGGCACTGGACTGCCACGTAGCTGACTGTGGTTTGGGTCTTAGACCTGGCAGCTTGCTTTCTCACTTTCCCTCTCTTTTCTCTCTTCCTGTCTCTCACTCTGTCATGCTCTGGTCAAATTTAAATAAATAAATAAAGTTAATTAAAGCAATGATTTTTGTTTTTTGAGTTTTTTTTTAGAATTATATATTTAATTTTATGTATTATTTTTATTTTAAAATTCGCTATGAAGGATGTATGCTAGAGAGAGAGAGAGAGAGAAAGTGAAAAGTGAGAAAGCAAACTGTCAGGTCAGGACTTCAACCTGGTCAGCCATATGGGAGTCCAGAGCCCTAACCACACCATGCTACCTGCTGGCCCCAAAGCAGTTCTTTAAAAAAAAATAATGCTATTCTGATAGAAACAAAGCAGTTTTTGAAACCATCCTCTTGCTAGCAAAATGATGATGCTTTATTGTTTCTCACCCTGGACATATTACCATGTTAGGTTTCATTTTAATCTAGTGTTAGAATGCAGAAATAATTTTGATGCATCATTTAGGTTTTTTTTTTTTTAAGAATTATTTTATTTAACTTTATTTCTTTATTTTAATTTGACCAGAGAGGGACAGAGCAAGAGAGAGAGAGAAAGTAAGAAAGCAAGCTGGGACTCAAACCGCAGTTGTCCATGTGGAAGTCCTGTGCCCTTAACCATCACACCACCTGCAGCCCCTCATTTAGTATTAATACTACATATACATTCATCTTTTAGTGCTCGTAGGTGGCAGTACATAGAGAATTAATTCACTCTTGTCGTTACAAAGACTTTTTTACGTTTTGACACTTTTCAAAATAATTTGTTTGTGACCAGCAGATAGCATAATGGCTACATAGCTGGACTCCTATGTAGTCAACTATGGTTCGAGTCCCAGACTCTGTGGCTTAAACTCACACCGGGCGCATGTGCTTGCATGCCCAAGATCCTGAGAGGAGAATGAAGAAGGGATTGCAGTGTGGCCATCCCACTGGGGGGTGATTTCTTGCTTTCTCTCTGTCTTTCTGGCAAGCACACGCACCCTATAGCAAAACCTCTCTTTTTTATTGCTGTACGATGTTTGTGCTCACCAGAGAGAGAGAGAGAGAGAAAGTGCAAAACAAAACAAAACAAATGGACATACTATAATCTCTTCTCCATTCTCCCCTTGAGATCTTGGCACACATCCACATGGACCTTGTGTGATTTTCAAGTCACTGATCGGCTATGTTGGAGTCTAGCAATGTAACCATCTGCTGTGCCCTCTTTTTAAATTTTTCTAAAGTAGGGCTATTTTTTGTAAATTTTGTTTGTTTTGGTTTTATGGGGACAGAAATTACCTGTAAAGAATGGCCAATCTGAGCAGACATGGTGACCTGTAGACATATGCTGAAACGTGTGAATACACTAGCTACCTCTGTTTCTAAAGGAAGCCACATGTGTTCATCAGAATTGGCTCAAGAAGATTAGAGAAATCTGACATAGAACTACATGGTACCAGATGTCTTAATGACATTCACTGCCTTGCAAATGACTGCTCACGGAACTGCGTTTCTACATTTGTCTAAAGGTCACCATGTTTGCTCAGATGGGTCTCTCTGTATGATAATTGCCCCAGGAGATGGCCATGCTGCAGTCCCTTCTCCATTTTCCTCTTGGAATTTTGGGTGTGCATGCACACGCACCCACTGAGTTTCAAGTCACTGGATCTGGGACTCAAACCACAGTTGGCTACGTTGGGAGTCCAGTGATGTAACATTACACCATCTGCTAGTCTCTATTTTTTGTAATGTTTAAGTAAAACTACACTAAAGATAGTATGTATATCTTCAGAAAATTCTTTTCAGGATTTTGAGAGTCTTCAGTATCATTGACATAAACTGTTAGAAGTATCGATACCTTATACTATACATAATTGTTGTCATAAACTATTATAACTACTTTGTAAGTGTACCTAATTGTTCTGGCAAGTTTTTATTTGATACTTTGTTGCTGAATTTATTCAGTATTTCTTTTTTGGGGAGGGTTGTTTTTTTTGTTTTTGTTTTTTTTTGAGAGAGGTTTTTTCGCTATAGGGCGCGTGTGCTCGCCAGACAGAGAGAGACAGAGAGACAGAAAGCGAGAAATCACCCCCCCCAGGGGGGATGGTCACGCCGCAATCCCTTCTCCATTCTCTTGGGATCTTGGGCACGCACGCACACACGCCCGGCGTGAGTTTTAAGCCACCGAGTCCGGGACGCGAACCACAGTCGACTACGTGGGAGTCCAGCGACATAGCCATTACGCTAACTGCTGGTTCCCTGTTGCTGAATTTATTCGGTATTTCTATTGAATTTCTATTGCCCCAGCTAATGTTTGTATTTCTTTGTAGGTTTCATTGTTTGCAGAACTTTTCAACGAAATGCTTCAAAGAGATTTTGGTGTCAGAATATACAAATCATTACTGTCTCTTCCTGAGAAAGAAGACAAAAAAGAAAAGGATAAGAAAAGCAAAAAAGATGAAAGAAAAGATAAAAAAGAAGAAAGAGATGAAGAAACTGATGACCCAAAACCCAAACGTAGAAAATCAGGTGATGATAAAGATAAAAAAGAAGATAGAGATGAAAGGAAGGTAAGTGATTACTTCCATGACCACTAATCTCTTTTAGATGTTGTCAGTTACAGTATTATATAGGAGATTGCAACGAGTGGTGTTGGTTTCTATTACAATAATAAAATAAACTCTAAGCTGTGAAACTAGTTTTATTAGAAATTAAGTCTTTGGGTTGCATTGGGAGCAGCTCCTGGCGGGGCTTCGGGCTGGCTGCAGTCTCAGTCTGAGAGTGGCTGAAGCAGCTGGCTCAGTTAAGATGAGGCTTCTGCTATTACTGGTGGCAGCATTGGTGGTGGTCAGGAGTGAGGCTCAGCCAGCCTGGGCAGGGCGCCCAGCAAACAAAGATGCACTACGTCAAGGGGCCGCTGCGTAAGTTCCTGATTTGTGTTAATAGAGGATAATGGCGGGTGTTTGAGGCGTGCATGTGGGTTATCCGCCAGCGGTACCCAGACATCTGCATTAAGGGAAAGGATTAACTTCCTCAGCCAATATAAAGACATAGCATCTTTCTTGTCAGTCTTTAAATTAGTATTAATAGGTTTAATAATTGTGGACAAGGTTCCTTTTGCTTTCTTTGGCATGTAGGCTCCTAGTGTCTGGCATTGGGGCCAAGAAAATAAGGACTATGCATGTATGATGGTTTTCGTCCTGAGCAACCAGTGTATCTCACTCAACAGGTGCATTTGAGATAACTTTAAATGATGTGCCTGCTTGTATGGTCTAAGTTGGAATCTGGTCACCTTCCATCCATGTGGCAACTTCTTCAAATTCTTGACAGTAAAATGAAGCTCAGTGTGCAAAAAGATTCGATCCCATATCTTCTATCATATCTCCACTTAACAGCACTGAAAACTCTTTTACATTAAGTGATTTTTGCAAGAGCAGCATGACTAACATCATGAAGGCCTGTACTGAAGACAGCAAGCTATTAGTACAGACCAGGTGCTTCCTTTGCAGGCAAATTATACCTCTTAGAAAACCTCAATGCAAGATAGTGGTTCAGTGCTGGCACATTCTGGAATGCTGCACATCCATGGAGTGCAATAATAATAGCTCCCCCCTCTCCCATTTACCCAGTTAATAGTTCTTATTTTTAAAGTAGTCGTTCATACTTGTAGATTTTTTTCTTAGTCATATTTGAAAAAGTAGAAAATTGAGTTACAATAGAATTTTTTCAAAGATGTCTGTTAAATCTGTTATGCTTTTATATGAAGTTTTGATTTTTACACTTTAAAATCAAATCTTGGGACCAGCAGTTAGCGTAATGGCTATGTCGCTGGATTCCCATGTAGTCGACTGCTGTTCGAGTTCCGGACGTGGTAGCTTAAACTCAATGCCGGACACATGTGCGTGCCTGCCCAAGATCCCGAGAGGAGAATGGAGGAGAAGGGATTGCGGCGTGGCCATCCCCTGGGGGGGTGATTTCTCTTATTTCTGTCTCTCTGTCTCTTTCTGCTTTTCTGGTGAGCGCACACGCCCTATAGCAAAAACCTCTCCAAGAAAAAGAGAAAGTAAACTGCCAAGTCCAAGATTTTAACCACAGTTGACCATGTGGGAGTCTAGTGCCTCAGCTACTGTGCCATCTGCCAGCCTCTACAATATAAATTTTTCATAACAATAATGAAACTCGTCCATCTTTGACAACAAAGCTCAAGCCCAGAAATAAGACTTGAGGCAAACAAGTTTGCCTTCCACTACCCAGATTATCATTTGAGACCTTCCCACATGTTGCTTGAAAATAAATATATGAATGAATGGATGTGTGAATAAATAAATCAATAAATAAAACAACTAGGAACAAGAACCTCTCCTCTCCCCAGCCCATTCTTCTCCTTCCCTGCCCCCCTCCCTCCTCTGGCTCTCAGATTCTTTCCAGGCAGGCCAGTGTTTGTGCTGATTGTGGGATGTCACCTAGTGGCCACTGTTTTATGAACAGATGTAAGATTAAACTATTAGAAGGACATATTCAAAGACAGAATTTCTATATTTTTTTTTTAGAAAGAGATTTTGGTTATAGGGCACATAAGCTTACCAGAGAGACAGAAATAGAAAGTGAGAAATCAAGTTTGAGGGGGGATGGCCATGCCGCGATCCCCTATCCTCCATTTTTCTCTAGAGATTTTAGGCATGCACACACGTGCACAGAGTGAGTTTCATGCCTCCAGGTCCGGGATTCGAACCATGGTTGTCTACATGGGAGTCCAGCGACGTAATCATTACGATATCTGCTAGCCCCAAAGACTTAAGTTTCTTTTTTTCTTTATTTCTTTTTTTTTTAAATTTAACTCAAATCTGCTTAGTTTTTAATTTAGTTAATTATAAAGGCTCAGTTAATCAACTCATTATTTTGGTCAAGGCAAGACACTTGAACTACACAACAGGATTTAAAAAGCAGTTGGAGTTGGTTTCTTAGTAGTTCTCTGGTAGCCACACATGCACACGCACATACATATAAACTAGTAGAGTACTCTGGATATAGGGTTCCCCCCCATAATTTTGTAGAATGTACTGTTCACAATCTGCAGTATTCATAAATTGGACATGGCTAAATTAGAGATGTCTGATACACTTATAAAGCATTTGGAAACCTCAGCTACATTCCCAAAAAGATTTGATTTTTTTTGGAGAGGTTTTTTGCTATCGGGCACGTGTGCTCACCAGAAAAGCAGAAAGAGAGAGAGAGAAAGCGAGAAATCCCCCTCTTGGGGGATGGCCACGCCACAATCCCTTCTCCTCCATTCTCCTCTTGGGATCTTGGGCATGCACGCACACGTGCCTGGTATGAGTTTAAGCCACCAGGTCCGACACTCAAACTGCGGTCAGCTACATGGGAGTTCAGCAACATAGCCATTACGCTATCTACTGATCCCATGGCAGCTTGCTTTCTTGATTTTCTTTTCTTTTTTTCTCTGGTCAACTTAAAAAATAATAATAATGATAACAAATAGAATTAAAATAAATAATTCCTAAAAACTTTCACATTGTGAAACTATTGCAAGTAAATTTAATGGATTTGGTGTTTCTCAGGTTTTAGTCATTCAATGGTTAGTCTGATACCTTGCTAAATTTTAAGAAATTTTAAATTACAGAAAGAAGAGAAAAGAAAAGACGATTCTAAAGACGATGATGAAACTGAAGAAGATAATAATCAAGATGAGTATGACCCAATGGAAGCAGAAGAAGCTGAGGATGAAGAAGATGGTATGAATTCAAATTTATTTATTATTTGTTGGAATTGCAAACACATTTTTGGGGGCCAGTAGATGGCATGATGATTAAGGTGCTGAATTCCCATATGGCTGAGCTTGGTTCTGATTCTGGATCTGGGAGCTTGAAAGTCTCTCGATGGGTATGTGCATGTGTGCCCAAAATCCTAAGAGGAAAAGGGATTCTGGCATGACCATCTTCCCTAGGGGGTGATTTCTCACTTATAGGATCCCCCAAAAAAATATTTGGTAGTTTCATGTCACAGAAATGTTTAATTTTAATTTTTTTAGATTTAAAATAGAAACAAAAATATTCTCTACTGAGTGTTCTTTTTTATTTGTTTATTTTATTATTTTTTTTTTTTTTAGATTTTTGCCTTAGGGTTCATGTACTTGGGGAGTGTGGGAGAGGGTGGAGAGAGAGAGACAGATACAGTGAGAGGGAAAGTGAGAAATAATTCCCTCAGACAGGATGGCCATGCCACAATCCATTCTCCTCCATTCTCTTCTGTGGATTTTGGGCTCACATGTACACACACCCAGTACGTTACAAGTTCTGGGTCCAGGACTTGAACTGTGGTTGGCCACGTGAGAGTCCAGCCACATAACCACTACACCATTTCTTGGTCCCAGTCCATGTTGTTTTGTAGAACATACAATTTAGAAGATTTCTTGATATAGGGGCCGGCACGTAGTGTGGAGGTTAAAGGCGCTGAATTCCCATGTGTCTGACCACAGTTTGAGTCCCAGACCTGATGGCTTGCTTTCTCGTTTTTCCTTTCACTCTGTCTCTGTCTCTGGTCAAATTAAAAGTGAGAATACTAACAAATGGAATCAAATATATAAATAAATCTTTTTAAAAAGATTACGTGATTATGTTTTTTCTTTTTGTGTAAACTATCATACTGCAAAAGTTTAAAATAATAATAAATACCTACGTATCTTTTTTAAAGAATTACTTTAGTTAAATTTATTTATTTTTAAGGAATTATTTATTTTATTGTATTTATTCATTCATTCATTTTAATTTGACCAGAGAGAGAGAGAGAGAACGTAAGCCACCAGGTCTGGGACTTGAACTGTGGTCGGCCATATGGGAGTGTCCAGTGCCTTAGTCACCATGCCACCTGCTGCTCCCCTATTTATTTATTTTAAAATTTGACCAGAGAGGGACAGTGTGAGAGAGAGAAAGTCACCAGGCCCGGGATTTGAACCACAATCGTTCATGTGGGAGTCCAGGACCCTTAACCACCATGCCATGTGCTAGCCCCTAAATACTATTGAAACCTAAGTCTTAGAAAACAGACTTTTAGGGGGTCATCAGGTGGCATGTTGGTTAAGGGCTCTGGACTCCCACATCCCACATGGGCAGTTGTAGTTTGAGCCCTAGACCTGGAGACTTCATTTTTCACTCTCTTTCTGTGTGTGTGTGTGTGTGTGTGTCTATACATACACACACACATACATACATATATACATACATACATACATACATATCTGTGTGTCTCTGGAAATATAAAAAAGTAATAATAAATGTAAAGAAAATAATTCTTTTTTTTTTTTTTTTGAGAGGTTTTTGCTATAGGGCGTGTGCGCTCGCCGGAAAGACAGAGACAGAGAGACAGAAAGCGAGAAATCACCCCCCAGGGGGGATGGCCACGCTGTAATCCCTTCTCTTCCATTCTCCTATAGAGATCTTGGTATGCACGCACACGAGCCCAGCATGAGTTTAAGCCACCGGGTCCAGAACTCGAACCACAGTCGACTACATGGGAGTCCAGCAACATAGCCATTACGCTAACTGCTGATCCCAAGAAAATAATTCTTTAAAAAAAAAACAACAAAAAAACAGACTTTTGGGGCAGGTAGCATTGTGTTTACGGTACTGGACTCCCACATGGCTGATCATGGTTCAAGTCCTGACCTGGGGACTTGTTTTCTTGCTGACCCTTTCTCTCTTTCTCTCAGTGGCCAAATTTGAAAAAATTAATAAATAAAATAAATAATTCTTTTTTTTTTAAATAAAAAAAAAGGAAAGAAAGAAGACTTTTGACCAAAAGGATGATATTAACTACTTTAGTTATTTTTATTTATATATTATTGAGAGATTTTTGCTATAAGGCACATGCATGAGACAGACAAAGTGAGAAGTCGCCCCTCTAGGTGTGAGGGGATGGCCATGCTGCAATCTGTTTTTCTCCATGTACCTGGCATGTTTCAAACCACTGTGTCCAGGATTTCACCCACAACTGACGGTGTGTGAGTGAGTCCAGTGACGTGAACGTCACACTGTCTGCTAGTCCTAATATAATAGTGTTGGACCTATTGTAGATGTCACACATAAATTACATTTGTATACCTTCCCTCTCCACATAGATTTGGGGTTTCTTTATTTTCCCCCGGCAGAGAGTTTGCACAGAAACAAGAGAGAAAGAATGGGAAAGAGGGGTCAGCTGGTGGCCTGGTGGTTAAGGGTGCTGGACTCCCACTTGACTGACTTTGATTCAGGTTCTGGACCTGGCGGCTTGCTTCCTCACTTTCCATCCATCTCTCTCTCTCTCTCTCTCTCTCTCTCTCTCTCTCTCTGTTTCAAAATTAAATACATTAAAAAAAAAAAAACTAGAGTAAAATAATTCTTAAAAAAGGAATGAGAAAGAGAGATAGCACCTTCAAAAGAGCATGATCATGTCACTATCCCATCTTCGTTTCTTCACTCTGTTAGTATTTTGGGCATGTACAGAGACTACCTGTGTTTTTAAGCCACTGGGACCACGATTTGAACTGTGGTCAGCCATGTAGAATATGACTTTCTTTATTACCAGGCCATAGGCTAGCTTTATTTGGGACATTTTGATAAATTTTTTCTTAGAATAATTTTTTTGCATAGGGTGCATACTTTTGCCAGCAAAACAGAGCAAGTGAAAGCAAGAAATCACTCCGCAGGCAGGATGGCCATACTGTTAATCCCTTTTCCTCTCAGGATGTTGGGCACGCACACACATCCTCCCAGTGTGAGTCTTAAACCAACCACTCTGTCCGGGACTCAAACCACACTTAACCACATGGGAGTCCAATGATGTAACCCTTATATCAGGAGCTTGTTTTCATAGAGTTGTTTTTTTTCTTTGTTTGTTTTTTTACTAGAAATATCTCTGAGGAAGGGACCAGCAGTTGGCATAATGGCTATGTTGTTGGACTCCCATGTAGTCGACCCTGGTTTGAGTCCCAGACCCAGTAGCTTAAACTCACGCCAGGTGTGTGTGCATGCGTGCCCAAGATCCCGAAAGGAGAATGGAATAGAAAGGATTTTGGCATGGCCGTCCCCCCCAGGGGACAGTTTCTCACTTTCTGTCTGTCTCTGTCTTTCTGACAAGTACACATGCCCTATAGCAAAAACCTCTCAAAAAAAAAAAAATCTCTGAGGATTATTAAGGTATTTTTAGTTTACTGTTACATTTTATTCTGTCATACCTTTTTATTTTTTATTAATGCAAATATTCAGACATTTTAAAAGTTGAGACCTTACTGAACTTACTGAAGCGATGCAAGTGGTAAGATTCCACTGTGCCATATTTGAGCCATATGGAAGGCCAAGGTATCAAAATCGGAATGACCTGAACACAGTAGGTGTGCCTATGATCGTCTCTGGCTTCAAGACTCATCGTAACATTAACAAGATCCAATTGGGTATGGCGTCTATATGTCTCTTTCTTTGTCCCTCTCTTATTGAAAGAAAGAGAGAAAAGTTGAAAAAATAATACAGTGAGCACCCATATGTCTATCAACTTTGATTTCAGAATTTTTTTTGGGGGGGGGAGAGTTTTTTTTTTTTTTTCACTATAGGGCGCGTGCGCTCGCCAGACAGAGAGACATAGAGACAGGAAGCAAGAAATCACCCCCCAGGGGGGATGGTCACGCCGCAATCCCTTCTCCCCCATTCTCCTCTTGGGATCTTGGGCACACACACACACGCGCCCGGCGTGAGTTTTAAGCCACCGGTTCCGGGACGCGAACCACGGTCGACTACGTGGGAGTCCAGCGACATAGCCATTATGCTACCTGCTGGTTCCTGATTTTAGAATTATGAATATTTTTCTTGTTTGGGGGACCAGCAGGTGATGTGGTGATTAAGGGCAATTAAGGACACTGGACTCCCATGTGGTTGACCATGCTTTGAGTTCATGACCTGGCAGCTTGTTCTCTCATTTTCTCTTTCTCTGTCCCTCTCTGGTCAAATTAAAATAAAATTAATTAAATTTAATTTAAAAACTCTTTAAAGAAAGAAAAGTAAACCCCTACTCTCCTCTTTTTCCAAAAAGAAAGCAAACAAAAATCCTCCACCCTCAGCCTTATTCAACACACTTGATAACAACTTTATCTTTGTAGTTGCTCAAGCTAAAATGTAGGAGTCATCCTTGACTCCTTTATTTCTGTCATATTTGGTCTGTAATCTTTCAGGAATTGGTATCTCTATTTTCAAAACGTATGTAGAATAAGACCACTTCTCAACAGTTTTATTGATCTGACCTTAATCGAACCTGAATTATCTCTTGTTCATATTATATTAATAACCTCATGCTTCACATTCCATGCTTCACATTCTTCTCTACAAAAGTCTCTTCTCAATACAGTTGCCAGAATTATCTTTGTAAATTTTAAATTATTATATTCTTCTGTTCAGATTTTTCTAGGAACATCCCATTATTTCACTAATAGAAAAGACAAAGGGGACAGCTGGTGGTGAGGTGGTTAAGGTGTTCAAGTACCATATGGTTGACAATGGTTTAAGTCCCAGACCCGGTGACTTGAAACTCACACCAGGGATGTGTGTGTGCATGCCCAAAATCCCAAGAGGAGAATGGAGAAGAAATTACAGTATGGCCATCCCTCTTGGGGGATTTTTCCCTCTCTGTCTCTTTCTCTATCGAGTACATGCAGCCTATAGCAAAAATCTATATTAAAAAAGGAAAGCCAAAATTTTATTTATTATTATTTTAACATGACCAGAGAGAAACAGGGAAAGTGAGAAAATGAGCCAGGTCAGGGAATCGAACCATAGTCAGCCATGTGGGAGTCCAGCACCTCAACCACCATGGCACTTGCTGGCCCTTCATTGTTACTTTTCAAATATAACTTCTCACCTATTGTGTTTCCCAGACTGTTCCAAAATATTAACAGGTATCAGACTTTATGAAATGTAATGAGGACAAAATTATGAATCTCAGGTGAAGCAGGGATTGTTATTTTTTCCCTTTAATTTCCTTGCTGCTGTTGTATATGGTAGATGTACAGGGAATAAATGTAGTATATTCATGAACATAAAAATGCTGTGTAGTAGGCCTCCAGGTGGTGTGGTGGAGGAGGTATTAGACTTGCACATGGTCAGCCATGGTTTGTGTCCCAGACCTGGCTACTTGGCTTCTCAATTTGTATCTTTCTCTCTGTCTCTTTAGTGAGCACACATGCACTGTAGCAAATTAATAATGATAAGTTAAATAATTCTAGGAAAAAAGTGCTTTCTTGTTCAAGGATTGATGCTCTATGCTTCTGCTGTGAAACTCTGTTCTAAATAAGAAGGTATTCATAGTGTATCTAAAGATAATTTCCTTGAACTTAAAGTTACATGACTGGTAAATTTTTCATTAATCTTTGGAAACATTTAACTAATGTTTATTATATGTCAAAATGTATATTACCAGTAAACCATTTTTACTTTGGGTCTTCTACTGGAGGATCATTTGAAAGAGCCAGAAAGCTTCTAAAATCAAAATTTTTTAAAAAAAATTTGTTGTTGGGAGAGCAGCAGGTAGTGTACTGGTTAAGACACTGGTCTCCCACATGGCTGACTGTGGTTCAACTCCTGAACCTGGTGGCTTGAAACGGCGCATATACATGCCCAGAATCCTGAGAGGAAAAAAGATTGTGGCCTGGCCATGGGGATGATTTCTCATTTTCTGTCTGTCTTTGTGTCTACGGTGAGCTCACACGTCCTATTACAAAAATCTATCTAAAAATATTTATCAGTAGGGCCAGCAGTGAGCATGGTGGTTAAGGTTCTGGACTTCCTAATGGCCAACCACGAATTGTGTCCCAGGCCTGGTGGCTTGGTTTTTCACATTCTCTATCTTTCTCTGGTGATGACATGTGCCTTATAGTAAACATTAAAACAATAATAATAAATAATAGCAATAATAATAATAATTGATAAAAATTTGTCAGTAAATCCTGAAAGAGCCACTAAAAATTTCTTTGAGTAGGGGCCAGCAGATGGTGTAGTGGTTGTGGTGCTGAACTCCCCACATAGCCGACTGTGGTTTGAGTCCTGGACTTGGTGGGTTGAAACTCATGCCAGGCACATAGGATTGCAGCGTGGCCATCCCGCTTGGGGAATGATTTCTCTCTCTCTCTTTCTCTTTTGTCTTGCCAGTGAGTACATATGCCCTGTAGCAAAATATCTCAAAAAAAAAAAAAAAAAAAAAAAGGTTCTTTTTTCTTCTCTACAAAAGTCTCTTCTCAATACAGTTGCCAGAATTATCTTTGTAAATTTTAAATTATTATATTCTTCTGTTCAGATTTTTCTAGGAACATCCCATTATTTCACTAATAGAAAAGACAAAGGGGACAGCTGGTGGTGAGGTGGTTAAGGTGTTCAAGTACCATATGGTTGACAATGGTTTAAGTCCCAGACCCGGTGACTTGAAACTCACACCAGGGATGTGTGTGTGCATGCCCAAAATCCCAAGAGGAGAATGGAGAAGAAATTACAGTATGGCCATCCCTCTTGGGGGATTTTTCCCTCTCTGTCTCTTTCTCTATCGAGTACATGCAGCCTATAGCAAAAATCTATATTAAAAAAGGAAAGCCAAAATTTTATTTATTATTATTTTAACATGACCAGAGAGAAACAGGGAAAGTGAGAAAATGAGCCAGGTCAGGGAATCGAACCATAGTCAGCCATGTGGGAGTCCAGCACCTCAACCACCATGGCACTTGCTGGCCCTTCATTGTTACTTTTCAAATATAACTTCTCACCTATTGTGTTTCCCAGACTGTTCCAAAATATTAACAGGTATCAGACTTTATGAAATGTAATGAGGACAAAATTATGAATCTCAGGTGAAGCAGGGATTGTTATTTTTTCCCTTTAATTTCCTTGCTGCTGTTGTATATGGTAGATGTACAGGGAATAAATGTAGTATATTCATGAACATAAAAATGCTGTGTAGTAGGCCTCCAGGTGGTGTGGTGGAGGAGGTATTAGACTTGCACATGGTCAGCCATGGTTTGTGTCCCAGACCTGGCTACTTGGCTTCTCAATTTGTATCTTTCTCTCTGTCTCTTTAGTGAGCACACATGCACTGTAGCAAATTAATAATGATAAGTTAAATAATTCTAGGAAAAAAGTGCTTTCTTGTTCAAGGATTGATGCTCTATGCTTCTGCTGTGAAACTCTGTTCTAAATAAGAAGGTATTCATAGTGTATCTAAAGATAATTTCCTTGAACTTAAAGTTACATGACTGGTAAATTTTTCATTAATCTTTGGAAACATTTAACTAATGTTTATTATATGTCAAAATGTATATTACCAGTAAACCATTTTTACTTTGGGTCTTCTACTGGAGGATCATTTGAAAGAGCCAGAAAGCTTCTAAAATCAAAATTTTTAAAAAAAAATTTGTTGTTGGGAGAGCAGCAGGTAGTGTACTGGTTAAGACACTGGTCTCCCACATGGCTGACTGTGGTTCAACTCCTGAACCTGGTGGCTTGAAACGGCGCATATACATGCCCAGAATCCTGAGAGGAAAAAAGATTGTGGCCTGGCCATGGGGATGATTTCTCATTTTCTGTCTGTCTTTGTGTCTACGGTGAGCTCACACGTCCTATTACAAAAATCTATCTAAAAATATTTATCAGTAGGGCCAGCAGTGAGCATGGTGGTTAAGGTTCTGGACTTCCTAATGGCCAACCACGAATTGTGTCCCAGGCCTGGTGGCTTGGTTTTTCACATTCTCTATCTTTCTCTGGTGATGACATGTGCCTTATAGTAAACATTAAAACAATAATAATAAATAATAGCAATAATAATAATAATTGATAAAAATTTGTCAGTAAATCCTGAAAGAGCCACTAAAAATTTCTTTGAGTAGGGGCCAGCAGATGGTGTAGTGGTTGTGGTGCTGAACTCCCCACATAGCCGACTGTGGTTTGAGTCCTGGACTTGGTGGGTTGAAACTCATGCCAGGCACATAGGATTGCAGCGTGGCCATCCCGCTTGGGGAATGATTTCTCTCTCTCTCTTTCTCTTTTGTCTTGCCAGTGAGTACATATGCCCTGTAGCAAAATATCTCAAAAAAAAAAAAAAAAAAAAAAGGTTTTTTTGGTAGTTGTATGCAATTCATGAAAGGGTTAATTATTAGTTCACTAGGACTCTCATAAAAAGTACCATAAACTAGGGACCAGCAGGATGGCAAAATGTTTACTTTGTTGAACTCCTACCTAGTCAATCAGTCCCGGATACAGTGGTTTAAACCTCATGCAAAGTGCATGCATTACATGCCCAAGATCCCAAGAGGAGAATGGAGGAGAAGGGATTATGGTATGAAATCATCCCTGGGAGGTGATTTCTCATTTCTGTCTGTCTTTGCGGCAAGCACATGTGCCCTATAGCAAAAATCTCTCAAATAGAAAAAGTACCACAAACTAGGGCTAACAGGTGACATGGTTAAGGTACTATATCCCCATGACAGACTCCATAAATCAAGTTTCAGACCCAGCAGCTTGAAGGACACCCAGGTAATGTATGTGAGCCTAAATATCCCAAGAGTAGGGATTGTAGTATGGCTATTCCCCAACACCTGTGGGTGATTTTTCATTTTCCTTCCCTTTCTGTCTGTTTCTGGCAAGCATATGTGCTCTGGCGGAAATCGAAAAGGCAAACCTACCAACCAACCACAGACTAGGTGTAATAAACAATGACAGTGTATTGTCTCAGTTTGAGGGGCTAATCAAGGAGTTAGCAGGATTAGTTCCTTTTTTTTTTTTTTCTTTTTTTTGAGGAGTTTTTTGTTATAGGGCGTGTGCACTCACCAGAAAGACAGAGAGACAGAAAGCAAGAAA
>NW_006159730.1:2008663-2018452 GCF_000334495.1 Tupaia belangeri chinensis | reverse complement strand
TACATGCCCAAGATCCCAAGAGGAGAATGGAGGAGAAGGGATTATGGTATGAAATCATCCCTGGGAGGTGATTTCTCATTTCTGTCTGTCTTTGCGGCAAGCACATGTGCCCTATAGCAAAAATCTCTCAAATAGAAAAAGTACCACAAACTAGGGCTAACAGGTGACATGGTTAAGGTACTATATCCCCATGACAGACTCCATAAATCAAGTTTCAGACCCAGCAGCTTGAAGGACACCCAGGTAATGTATGTGAGCCTAAATATCCCAAGAGTAGGGATTGTAGTATGGCTATTCCCCAACACCTGTGGGTGATTTTTCATTTTCCTTCCCTTTCTGTCTGTTTCTGGCAAGCATATGTGCTCTGGCGGAAATCGAAAAGGCAAACCTACCAACCAACCACAGACTAGGTGTAATAAACAATGACAGTGTATTGTCTCAGTTTGAGGGGCTAATCAAGGAGTTAGCAGGATTAGTTCCTTTTTTTTTTTTTTCTTTTTTTTGAGGAGTTTTTTGTTATAGGGCGTGTGCACTCACCAGAAAGACAGAGAGACAGAAAGCAAGAAATCACCCCCCCCCGGGGGGATGGCCACGCTGCAATCCCTTCTCCATTCTCTTCTCAGCATCTTGGACATGCACGTACACGTCCCTGGCATGAGTTTA
Source organism: Tupaia belangeri chinensis (assembly GCF_000334495.1). Taxonomy (NCBI): domain Eukaryota; kingdom Metazoa; phylum Chordata; class Mammalia; order Scandentia; family Tupaiidae; genus Tupaia; species Tupaia belangeri. Next base: position 2,017,789 of record NW_006159730.1, on the reverse strand, counting down.
AGCCACCAGGTCTGCGGTCAACTACATTAGAGTACAGCGACATAGCCATTATGCCAACTGCTGGAACCAAGAATCCAGCATCTTAACTACCATGCCATCTGTTGGCCCCCCCAAAAATATTTTCTAACAGAAAGGTAGTTTCATTTTCATTTTTTAAAAAAACATGAATTTATTTGTTGTGATTTCCAAACCATGGTCAAGTTGTGTGGGAATCCAACACTAACCACTATGCCATCACTGGCCCTAATTTCATTTTCTTTCTTTTTTTTTTTTTTTATGGAGAGGTTTTCGCTATAGGGCGCGTGCGCTCGCCAGACAGAGAGACAGAGATAGAAAGCGAGAAATCACCCCCTAGGGGGGATGGTCACGCCACAATCCCTTCTCCTCCCGGGATCTTGGGCACGCACGCACACGCACGCGCCTGGTGTGAGTTTTAAGCCACCGGGTCTGGAACACGAACCGCGGTCAACTACATGGGAGTCCAGCAACATAGCCATTACACTAATTGCTGGTTCCCTCTTTCTTTGTATCTTTTCTCTCTCTCTTTTTTTCTTTCTTCCTCTTGTTTCTTGCTTTCTCTCTTTCTCTCTCTCTTTCTTCCCCTTTCTTTCTCTCTCTCTCTGTCTCTTCCTCCCACCCTCACTTTCTCTTTTTCACTGTAGGATGCTCACCAGAGAAAGACAGAAAAACAGAAAGTGAGATATAACCCCCTGGGGGGATGGCCACACTGCAGTCCCTTCTGTTTCATTCTTCTCTTCGCATTTTCGCCACACGCACATGTGCCCTGGTGTGAATTTTAAGTTATTGGGTCTGAGACTCAAACTGTGGTCAGCTACCTGGGAGTCCAATGATGTAGCCATTAGGCCATTTGCTGGTCCCTATAGTAAATTTTATTTCTTTTTTAAAAAATTTTGGGACCAGCAGTTAGCGTAATGGCTATGTCACTGGACTCCCACATAGTCGACAGCGGTTCGTGTCCCGGACCCGGTGGCTTAAACTCACGCCGGGCGTGTGTGCGTGCATGCCCAAGATCCTGAGAGGAGAATGGAGGAGAAGGGATTGCGGCGTGGCCATCACCCCTCGGGGGTGATTTCTCGCTTTTTATCTCTCTGTCTCTGTCTGTCTGTCTGGCGAGCGCATGTGCCCTATATCAAAAACCTCTCCAAAAAAAAAAAAATTTATTGAACTTTTATTTATTTATTTTAATTTGACCAGAGAGGGACAGAGAGAAAAGAGAGAAAAAGCAAGCTGCCAGGTGAGAGAGAGAGAGAGAGAGAAACCAAGCTGTCAGGTCTGGGACTTGAACTACAGTCGTCCGTGTGGGATTCCAGTGCCCTTAATCACCATGCCACCTGCCGGTCCCTCCAGTTTATCATTTTCTACAATAACTGAAAATGTCTGTTTCAATGAAATTTTTGATGATATTATATTTTACAGATCGTGATGAGGAAGAAATGAACAAACGTGAAGACAAAAGAGATATCAACAGGTACTGCAAGGAACGGCCCTCTAAAGATAAGGTATTTACTGGCTATAATATATTGGATATATTACATTTTGTAATGTCACAATTTCCATATTTTCCATCATTCAAACTTAATGTTAAATATAGCATAGTCCTGAAGCTTATTAGTCCTTGAATACTTATATAATACCGTTAAACAAAATTGAGGCAGTTATTTTTTCACTGTTTGTGACTGTGCAAGATAACCACCAGCATGTCTGATTTTTTTTTTTTGTCCTATTTTTACATACCAAATAAATCAATTTTAAGAATTATAAAACAAAAGTTTCTCCACATTGCTGTTATATATGGACCCATTCTCAATTTCTTGCTTTTCAGGGATAAAAAACTGTATACTATGTGTTCTACTTCTGTATTTTCTTTAGGAAAAAGAAAAGACTCAGATGATCACAATTAACAGGGATCTCTTGATGGCTTTTGTTTATTTTGATCAAAGCCATTGTGGATATCTACTTGAAAAAGATTTGGAAGAAATACTTTATACTCTTGGTCTTCATCTTTCTCGTGCTCAGGTAATTAATCCATCTTGAAAATATTTAAAATGAAAGCATTTTTTTTTAGTAACTTTTGAAAAGGCTGCCTTTTCAAAAGAAAAGGTAATAAATAGTATTTTATTCCATAGATTGAAATTAAATTAAGTTTACATTTTTATTTTAATTAACTTTTTGATGCATAAAAACAATAAAACGCATACTGATTTTAAAACAATTGAGCAAGGGACCAGCAGGTGATATAATGTTTACATCCCTGGACTTCATAGTCAACTGTAGTTCATGTCTCTGACCTAGTAGCTTAAAACTCACACCAGGCACATGTTCATTTGTATCCAAGATTCCAAGAGGAGGAGGAGAAGGGATTGTGGCGTGGCCATCCATCTCCCTTGGGGGGTGATTTCTCGCTTCCTGTCTCTGTCTCTTGTCTCTCTGGCTAGTGTACGAACCCTATATCAAAATATCTCTCTCTCTTCTTTTTTAAAGAATTATTTATTTATTTGATTCCATTTGTTACTATTTTTAAATTTCACCGAGAGAGAGAAAGAGAAAGGGAAAGTGAGAAAGCAAGTCACCAGCTCTGGGACTCAAACCATGGTCAGCCACATGGGAATCCAGCATGTTTAACCACCGTGCCAGCCTCTGGCCTGTCATAAAATCCTTTCAATAAACAACAACAAGAATAAAAAAGAAAGAAAGAAAGAAAGAAAAAACAGTCAAGCTATACTAAAATGTATAAAGTAAAAGTTTCTTCTCCCTTGGGTCAGCACCACTGCCTTCTGGTGAGTGGAAACCCACATGCCTCATTATAGTTCAAACCTGGCCTTGGTAGCTTGAGAGACTCATCAGGTGCATGTGTTTGTATATGTGCTCAAAATCCTGACAGGAAGGATAAATACTGAAGGAATCACAGTGTGAGGGAAGAGCCTTTCTCCTCTCCCTTTCTCTATCACTGTCTCTTTCTGCCAATCACAGGAGCTGTTAGGCAATGAAAACAGTCCTCAGGACTAATATATAACCTTCATTAGTTTTTTTAAAGCAAAGATATGTATGATATTAGCATTTTTCATTTTTTTGCCATAGGGCATGTGTACTCACTAGAGAGAGACACAGAGCGACAGTGAGAGGGAAAGTAAGAAATCTCCTCTCTCTGGGGAATGGCTGTGCTGCAGTCTCTTCCCTTCCATCTCCTGGGATTTGGGGCACACACCTAAATCTGCCCGTTAGGTCTGGGACTCGAACCATGGTCTGCCATGTGGGAGTCCAGCACCTTAAACACTATGCCACTTGCTGGCCCTGGTAGTAACTTTTTTAAAAAAAGAATAATTTTATATAACTGTATTATTCCTGTGTTTAATATTTCCAAAGAGAGATACAGAGAGAGAGAGAGAGAGAAAGCCAGCTTCCAGGTCTGGGAGTTGAACCATGGTCGGCCATGTGGGAGTCCAGCACCCTTAACCACCATGCCACCTGCCAGCCCTAGTAACATTTTTATAAACAAAACATGAAATATACTTAATTGAGTGGTACCTTTTTGCATCCAGTTATATGTTACGGGTATTCTTCAGTGAAAATAAATAAGAAGGGCTAGAAAGTGGTGCAGAGTGTAAAATATGGTGCTCTCTGAGGCTGACCCATGTGGAATGCAATGTTTTGAGTTTGTGTCCGAAGATCTCCCTGCATGCATGTTCCCATGATCTGGGACTGCTGAAGATGAAATGGGAGTATGGCACCAAACCCTACTATGGTTGTTGTGTGTTTACTTTGCTCTTGGAAGAAAGAAATATAAATAAAAGGAAAATCAGAAGAGACATAGAGGCTTACCTCATTGTTTTCATAGTTGTTTAGTATTTCATTATATATAAAGAGACTTCAAATTTGTGGAAAAATGGGGGACCAGCAGATGGCTTAATGGTTATGTAGCTAGACTCCCACATAGTCCACAATGGTTCAAGTCCTGGACCAGGGAGCTTAAATGTCATGCCAGGTGCATATGTGTGTATGTGTGCTCAAAATCCCAAGAGGAGAATGGAGGAGAAGGGATTGTGGTGTGGTTGCCCCCCAGGGGAGTGACATCTCGCTTTCTGTCTCTCTGTCCCTGGTGAGCAAATGTACCCTACTGCAAAAATCTGTCATTAAAAAAAAAAAAAAGGGACCAGCAGTTAGCATAATGACTATGTCGCTGCACTCTCATGTAGTTGACCGAAGTTCACGTCCCGGACCTGGTGGTTTAAACTCACACCAGGCACATGTATGTACGTGCCCAAGATCCCAAGAGGAGAATGGAGAAGAAGGGATTGCAGCATGGCCATCCCCCCTAGGGGGTGATTTCTCGCTTTCTTTCTCCCTGTCTTTCTGGCAAGCGCACACACCCTATAGCAAAAACCTCTCCAAGGAAAAAAAAGAATAAAAGTTTGTGAAAAAATTATTTAAACTATGAACATTTTTTTGGCACAAAAGAAACTTGAAATCATCAATGTTTTTTTCTTTTTTCCCCAAGAATTATTAAAATTTATTTGTTATTTTTTAATTTGGCCATTGAGAGAGAAAGGGAAAGTGAGAAAACAAGCTGCCAGGTCCAGGACTCAAACCATATTTGGTCATGTGGGAGTCCAATGCCTCATCTACCATGCCATCTGCCAGCCTCCATCTATAGTTTTTTTCATAATACACACTTGCATGAACTTTTTGAAGACCCTACTAGATATACCATAATTGACATAATTATGACCCTGGTAGTGGAAATTGCCTTTTTTCGGAATTACAAACTGCTATAATTAAACATCTTTGGGGCCAGCAGGTGATATGGAGTCAGTTAAAGCAAGTTAATCTCTCATGACTGACTACAGGGTTTGAGTCCTGGATCTCATAGCTTGAAAGACAAGCTGGGGGGCCAGCAGATGACTTGGTGGAATTCTTTTTTTTATTTTTTTAATATTATTTAACTTTATTTTTAAAATTTGACTATGGAGAGGGACAGAGTGAGAGAGTGAGAGAAGGAAAGTGAGAAAGCAATCCTCCAGGTCCGGGACTTGAACCACAGTTAAAACGTGATAGTCCAGCACCCTCAACCACCGTACCACCTGCTGGTCTCTAAACAAATAATTCTTTTAAAAAAAGGAAAGAAAAGCCCGTTGGGCACATGTATGTGCCTGTGTGCCCAAAAAGAGAAAGTGAATACTTAAGAAACGTTTTCCATCAATGTTCATTGTGTGTGAAAATTAGAACACAGTTTTTCTAGGATAATATAAAAACATTTTCCTCTTTTAAATTTCTTGTTTATATAACAGGTAAAAAAGCTTCTTAATAAAGTAGTGCTGCGTGAATCTTGCTTTTACCGAAAATTAACAGACACTTCAAAGGATGAAGAAAACCATGAAGAATCTGAATCATTGCAGGAAGATATGTTAGGTTTGAGTGTACTTTTTTAGTATATTATTTTAAGGTTTGCATATTTCTCATTAAAGGAAAAAGTCATACTAAAATATGTTTGTTTGTTTTTTTCTTTTTGTATTATAGGAAACAGGTTGTTACTTCCAACCCCAACAGTAAAACAGGACTTGAAGGATGTGGAAGAAAATGTTGGCCTCATTGTATACAATGGTGCCATGGTAGACGTAGGAAGCCTTTTGCAAAAATTAGAGAAAAGTGAAAAAGTAAGAGCTGAAGTAGAACAGAAGCTGCAATTACTAGAAGAAAAAACAGGTAAAGGACAACATTGGATATATTGGTACTTCTGCCATACTGTTGGGATTTATATGTGTATGTATGCACACTTACACGTACCTTTTACACATATATAAATACTCATATATACGTTTTATGTATATATACTTATATATGTGAGTGTGTGTTTTAGTGTAGGCACATATGTGACCTTGCTTTTGGCTATTTCTGTTTCAGGTTATAAAATCAATTAGATTTTTAAGAATTTAGTTCTTCACTGCATTCTGTTATATTTGTTGTTCTATTACATCTCCTTTGAACCCTCTAGTTTCATTTAGTTTTTACCAGTTTAAAGTCAGTATAATCCACTAAAAATGTAACCTAGGTTTAGAAATAACATTTTTTTTTATTAAGGATTATTTTATTTAACTTTTTTATTTTTTTTTATTTCACCAGAGAGGGACAGAGTGAGAGAGAGGAAAAGAGAGAAAGCAAGCTGTCAGGTTCAGGACTTGAATCTCAGTCAGCCATGTGGGGAGTCCAGTGCCCTTGACCACCATGCCACTTGCTGGACCCCGAAATAACACTAATTTAAATGAAATTAGTATGGCAGCAGTATTATAAGTAATAAATTGACATTATGGCCAATTTATGGAATTGTATCAGCTTTTTATTTTCATAGCTTAAATATTGATTAAATGTTTAATTGGAAATTTTACAAGATGAAATGGTGAAATTTCGATTTTTTTCTCTAACAGATGAAGATGAAAAAACTATATTAAATTTGGAGAATTCCAACAAAAGCCTTTCTGGTGAACTAAGAGATGTTAAGAAGGACCTTAGTCAGTTACAAGAAAGCTTAAAGATTTCAGAAAACATGAATTTGCAATTTGAAAACCAACTGAATAAGACAATCAGAAACTTATCCACAGTAATGGATGAAATCCACACTGTCCTCAAGAAGGTTAGAAATTTTGTGCCTTTAAAATAAAAAGAAATATTGTGCTTTTAATTTTTTTCATTTAGGTTTTAGTTTTTGTTATAGGGTGCATGTACTGATCAGAGAGAGAGAAATGGAAAGTGAGAAATCATCCTCTGGGTCGGGGGAGGATGACCATGTCACATAGTCCCTTCTCCACTCTTCTCTGTACCTGGAGTGATTTTTAAGCGTAGTTAGATATGTGGGACCCAGCTTTTTTTTTTTTTGGAGAGAGAGGTTTTTGCTATAGGGCACATACGCTCACCAGACAGACAGACACAGAGAGATAGAAAGTGACAAATCACCCCCCAGGGGGGATGGTCATGCCGCAATCCCTTCTCCTCTCGGGATCTTGGGCACGCATGCACACGCACCTGGTGTGAGTTTTAAGTCCCCCAGTGTGGGACTCGAACCATGGTCAACTACATGGGAGTCCAGCAACATAGCCGTTATGCCAACTGCTGGTCCTTAGTTTTTGCATTTTTAATTTTATCAAGCTTCTGGTGTTCTTTTCTAGAAGAAAATAATAGCGTTCTCTGCTTTATGAGATTAGTCAGAAGTAATTCCCAAGAGATTATATTTTCCTAAACTTTAGTTAGAATACATGTATGTCAGGAACCAGCAGTTAGCATAATGGCTATGTCACTGGACTCCCACGTAGTCGACCGTGGTTCATGTCCCGGACCCAGTGGCTTAAAACTCACGCCAGGCATGTGTGTGTGTGTGCCCAAGATCCCGAGAGGAGAATGGAGGAGAAGGTATTGCGACGTGACCATCCCCCCTGGGGGGTGATTTCTCACTTCCTGTCTCTCTGTCTATCTGGCGAACACACGCGCCCTATAGCAAAAACCTCTCAAAAAAAAAAAAAAGGAAAAGAATACATGTATGTGTTCAGACTCCTCTCTCTCTCTTTTTTTTTTTTTTTAAATATTTAACTAATTTAACTTGTTATTTTTATTTTTTGATTTGACCAGAGAGAGAGAAAGGGAAAGTGAGAAAGCAAGCCACCAGGTTTGGGACTTGAACCGCTGTCAATCATGTGAGAATCCTGTGCCTTCAACCACCACACCACCTGCCAGCCCCATGTTGAGACTTCTTTTTTTTTTTTTTAAGAGAGGTTTTTGCTATAGGGCGCGTGCGCTCGCCAGACAGACAGAGACATAGAGACAGAAAGCGAGAAATCACCCCCCAGGGGGGATGGTCACACCGCAATCCCTTCTCCTCCATTCTGCTCTCGGGATCTTGGGCACGCACGCACATGGGCCCAGCGTGAGTTTTAAGCCACCAGGTCCAGGACATGAACCGCGGTCGACTACGTGGGAGTCCAGCGACACAGCCATTACACTAACTGCTGGTTCCCCATGTTCAGACTTCTTAAAGCAAATTTTATTTGTATTTCTTTAAGAAACAGAGTTTAATTTGAAGAAGTTGAAAAAACAGAGTTGAGTTTGAACATCAGGAAGATAAAACCATTCCCCTTTTTTTTAATGCTTTTTTTCTTGTCTGTTGTTTTATAGGATAATGTAAAGAATGAAGACAAAGATCAGAAATCCAAGGAGAATGGTGCAAGTGTATGATAAAATTCATATAGTGATGAAGAATGGTGTTAAATACTGTAATATATAAAATCATGATGAAATTGGAGGTGATGCATGTTTGATTTTAGTAGTATAAATGTCTGTTAGTTCAAATGATGTATAAAGTTTTATGAATGTGAGTCTCTGCTTTTGAAAATTGCTTGTAATTCCTAGCATTCAAATTATTAAACACTCCTTGAGTGGAATAATTTTGCATTGCAAAATGTTTTAGGATGAACTTTGTTATAGTTTTAACCCCAATAAAGTTCATCAGTTTAATTGACAGTAGTATTTAACTACCAAATGTCTTTTTATTAAAATACATAGACAATTTTAATTTTATTTATAGAATTATAGTTGTAAGTTTTTAGTCTATTTTAAAAACTTTCAGTATAAATACTAAAATAGCATGCTGCTGGAACCAGCAGTTAGCATAATGGCTATGTCGCTGGACTCCCACGTAGTTGACTGCAGTTCGCGTCTCAGACCCGGTGACTTAGAACTCTCACCGGGCACGTGTGTGTTTGTGCCCAAGATCCTGAGAGGAGAATGGAGGAGAAGGGATTGCGGCGTGACCATCCCCCCTGGGGGGTGATTTCTCGCTTTCTGTCTCTATGTCTCTGTCTGTCTGGCGAGCACACGCACCCTATAGCGAAAAACCTCTCAAAAAAAAATAATAATAACATGCTGCTTAATTATTGCAAGTATTTTGAACCAGAAATATATTTACTCAGTACCAAAAAACTCAAGTTATCAATCTCTAAATCCAGCAGGTGGCATAGTAGTTACAGCAGCTGAATCCCTTATGGCCAACTGTTCAGTTCAAGTCCCAGACTCAGCAACTTGAAAACCAGCGCTGAGCATGTATGCTTAAGTGCCCAAAATCTC
>NW_006159730.1:1987815-2008579 GCF_000334495.1 Tupaia belangeri chinensis | reverse complement strand
CCCTATTTAAGAAAAAAAAAAAAAAAAAATTGGGCCAATAGGAGGGGTGGTGTTTAAGGTGCTCGATTCCCACCTGACCAACCATGGTTTTGAGTCCCAGACTTGGTTTCTTGAAAATCACATTGGGCACATATGGGTGCGTGTCCAGAATCCTGAGAGGAAAATGGGAGAAGGGATTGCGGCATGGCTGTCCCCCCTGGAGGGTGACTACTTCTCACTTCTCTCTTTCTGTCTCCCTTTAGTGAGCACATGCACCCTATGGCAAAACATCTCTCTTCCCATCCCCCAAAAAATTAGTCCAAAAGGTATAACAAAAAAAGGTATAACGTGGGCCAACTCTGTGACACAGCGGTAATGTCTTGCTCAAGAGACACCGTAACTGACGTGGTCATGGTTTGACTCTCTGGCCCAGTCAGCCTGAAATCCACTGGGCACATGAAAGAGTACACAATATCTTGACAGGATGGAGGACCAAAGAAAGGAGATCATGGTATGACCAGTTCCCGTGGAGAGTGTTTCCCTCTCTCTTTAACGCTCAAGTATGCGTGCATGTGCCCTATCTTGAATAAAAAAAGTTTAAAAAATAATAAAATAAAAACATAATAGACAACTAGTATTGTTATTATACATATTAGGCTTTAAATGAAATTAATAGTCTTGATGTTAATTTTTTTTTTTTTTTTGGAGAGATTTTCACTGTAGGGCGCGTGCGCTCGCCAGACAGACAGAGACAGACATAGAGACAGAAAGTGAGAAATCACCCCCCAGGGGGGATGGTCACGCCGCAATCCCTTCTCTTCCATTCTCCTCTCGGGATCTAAGGTACTCACCATGCACACGCGCCCGGCGTGAGTTTTAAGCCACCGGGTCCGGGACGTGAAGCATGGTCGACTACATGGGAGTCCAGAGACATAGCCATTACGCTAACTGCTGGTTCCCAGTAATAGGTGCTATTCTGAGAAGGTAGAAAAATTCACTGAAATTAACATCAAGGGAACCAGCAGTTAGCGTAATGGCTATGTCGCTGGACTCCCACGTAGTCGACCGCGGTTCGTGTCCCGGACCCGGTGGCTTAAAACTCATGCCGGGCGCGTGTGCGTGCGTGCCCAAGATCCCGAGAGGAGAATGGAGGAGAAGGGATTGCGGCGTGACCATCCCCTCTGGGGGGTGATTTCTCGCTTTCTGTCTCTATGTCTCTCTCTGTCTGTCTGGCGAGCGCACGCGCCCTTACAGTGAAAATCTCTCAAAAAAAAAAAGAATAACACCTATTACTTTAAGTTTTAAGGTTTTTTTTTTAAGCATACGTAAAACATATAGGTTAGTGCCAGTAGATGTCAGTATTATGTCTTAAGTCTTTAATTGAACAATTTTTTTTTAGTAGTCTGTGTACTTCCTTTAGAACAGTAAATCTCTGGAGCAGGTCTCCTCACTGAAAACTCTTGATTCTTTTTTTTTTTTTTTTTTAATTTGATGAGAGAGAAAGAGAAAAAGTGAGGAAGCAAGCTGCCAGGTCCAGGGTTCAGAGCGCAGTCAGCCTTGTGGGAGTCCAGCACATTAACCATCACACCACTGGCCCCAACTCTTCTCTACTTTTAGAACACCATCTCATTTGTGTATAAAATAAGACTTATGTGAGCCAGCAGGTGGCATGGAGGTTAAGGCACCTGGAGTCCACATGGCTGACCATGGTTCAAGCCCCAGACCTGGTTGCTAGAAAACATGCCAGGTGCATGTGTATGTGCACGTGTGCCCAAAGTCCTGAGAAGAAAATGGAGAAGGGATTGTGCCAGAGGTGTTGTCTCACGTTCCCTTCCTCTCTGTCTCTTTGGTGATTGCATGCACCCTAGAGGAAAACTAAGAGAGAAAGAGAATGGATATGTGTGCACTATGTTCATCTCCTCACAAAATTCTGTATTCATGAGTTCAGGGCATATAGTTTGTGATAATTTCAGTCATATCCTGCAAAACATTGTTAAGTTCAGGTGACATTTCTCAACTAGTCAGCATTTCTCTGTGAGCTCATGTGCTTAGACTCACATTCAGAAACAACTTCTTTGACCCAGTTAGTGAAACCAAAAAGCCATCCATCCAGTCATGTGCATATGTCGACACAAAATGACCAGTTGAGTTTTTCTGATACATAACCATTTGAAGACTTGAATAGTTCTATAACTGTGGTGTTGTTTGGCAACAAAAGTTCATGTAACATATCCTCATGCACATCTTCTTGCAACATCAGTAGATTTGTCAGTCTGGATTGTAGACTGCGGTGACTCATTAATCCTCTCTAGCAATTGTGCCTCAATAGTCTCTGCTATTTCATCAGTTTGTCTAGTTATGGTGCTAGCCAAGAGAGGAACATGTGCCACCTTTTGCACTGTAGCCTTTTATAAACAAATGTCCCTAGCAGCAGGCAGGATCAACTCTTCATCAAATAGTAAAATGGTTTCTTATTTTAGCAATGTGGTTAGCTACTGAGAATAATGCTATTAGTGCAGACACATTTGATGAAGTGATAGCCTTCAGTAATTGCTTCTGTTCATTGTGTTTATGTGTTTTTTTCTTTTTAAAAAAACTCCACAGGGACCAGCAGTTAGCGTAATGGCTATGTCACTGGACTCCCACATAGTCGACCACGGTTCGAGTCCTGGACCCGGTGGCTTAAACTCACGCCAGGCGTATGTGCGTGCATGCCCAAGATCCCAAGAGGAGGAGGGATTACCGCATGGCCATCCCCTCACGGGGGTGATTTCTCGCTTTCTATCTGTCTCTTTCTGGCGAGCATACGTGCCCTATAGCAAAAACCTCTCCAAAAAAAGAAAAAAAAAAAAAAAAACACTCCACACGCTTGTCTTTTTTAGAGAGAATTATTTATTTATTCATTCATTTATTTTAATTTGACCAGAGAGAGAGGGGGGAAGAAGTGAGAAAGAAAGCCACCAGGTCCTGGACTCGAACCGTGGTCAGTCATGTGGGAATGTCCAGCGCCTTAACCACTACCCCACCTGCTGGTCCCCCACAGACTTGTCTTTTAATGCAGAGTTCTTGGTCTCCATTTGGTGAAGCAGTTTTAAATGTTTTGTGGCTTTGTTGGGTAATCATTCGGCTCCTCTTATATAAAACAGTTCAGAACTGTGAATCACCTGTTAAAATGAATCTGTAATTTAGGAGTCGTGGTATTTTAAATGCAGCTTTTGGGGGGGGAGGCAGTCTTACTGTCTCCCATTGTTTCATCACTGGGTCTCTCCCCCTTTTCAAAGAAGCTTTCCAGCAACATTTGTTTTTTACTCATTTTTCCTAGAGTTAGTTTGTGGGCTTGCCAAACTGAGAGAAGTGCACAGTGCAGGAAAGAAGTGCGATGGAAGTGGTAAATAAAATAACGAAAAAGTCACAGATGAACTAAAATAAGTGTTGGATTCTGACTGTGCCTGTCACCATATGCAGCTGTACAACTCGCCACTATAAATAAAGCTTCCCACCAGATGTATCTTGTCACTTGCCACTCAGTGATAGGATTTTGATGAGCCTGTAAGCAATTGATTTATTATGGCCTGGGTAGTCAAACCTTGCTGTTAATGTTACTTAGTATTTGCAGCCCCTTCCCAGCACTAGCAAAACTGCCTCAGCCTCTCCTCAGATCTTTAAGGCATTAGATTTTCATAAGGAGCATGTAACCTAGATCCACTCACGTGTGCAGTTCTCAATAGAGTCCATGCTCCTATAACACTGTAATGCCTCTGCTGATCTGACAGGAGGTGTAATATGAGCAATAGGGAGAGACTATAAATACATATGAATCTTTGTTAGTTCACCTGCCACTCACCACCTCCTGTGTGGTCTGGTTCCTAACAGGTCCATGGCCTGGAGGTTGGGGACCTCTGATGTATAAGGCTTATTTAAACATAGATTGCTGGGTCTTAACCTCCACAATTTCTGATTCACAGGTCTGGGTTGGAGCCCAAGGATCTGTATTTCCAATTAGTTCCAAGTTAATACTGTTGATGCTGCCACTGCAGCTGCTGCTGGTTTAGAGGGATATATATGATTGGAGGACCTCCAATCTGAGGTATTCATAGAGAGCAGGTTTCCCTGCTTAATATTTGATAAAAACTGGAAGAGAAATAAGTTGTAGAAACACTAACTCAGCCATTTGGTCTTTTTCTGTAGGTGTACATATTTCTACATAAACTATAAACTATAGTATATTTCTATAAACTATAGTAGACACTGTTGAACTTAATGAATGAATCAAGTTTAGGAATCTGCAATTTAGAAAGCTAGTTTGAGACTGTTGGCTTATGAGAGGCATCACAACCTGTTAAGCTACTGGTGAAGTAAGATGGGAAAAAGGAATATTTCACAGGTTTGGGGAGAAGTTTTTTCAAAAATTTGTTATAGGTTGTGTGTGTGCCATTGGCAGGCACCATGAGAAATCAACCGCCTGAGGGAATGGCCCTACCACAATCCTTACAATCCCTCCTCCTCCATTCTCTGGGGATTTGGGGTATGCACATACAGGCCTTTTTGTTGTTGTTGTTGTTGTTGTTTTTAAGTATTAGTTTATTATTTAACTTTGTTTATTTATTTAATTTGACCAGAGAAGGACAGAGAGAGAAAGAAAGCAAGCTGCCAGGTTCAGGACTCAAACTTCAGTCGACCATGGGGGAGTCCAGCGCCCTTTACCACCTGCTGGCCCTGTCCTGGTATATTTTTTGAGCCACCAGGTCAGGGACTTGAACCATGCAGTGGGCCATATGGGATCCAGCATCTTAACCATTGTGCCACTGGCTGGTCAGGGTTATTCCTTTTTGAGGTATCACATTATGAACATACTTTTTTTTTTTTTTAAGTTATTTTATTTAGCTTTATTTATTTTAATTTGACCAGAGAGGAACAGAGAGAGAAAGTGAGAAAGCAAGTCGCCAGGTCCAGGACTCAAACCCAGCCAGCCATGTGGGAATCCAGTGCCTTTAGCCATCACGCCATCTGCTGGCCCCACATTATGAACATATTCTAGCTGATGGGTCTCTAGTCAGTGTGCTCGGCATCATCTGTCATGTGGGTCATGAGTAAGATACTCAGACATAACTGAAGGTGGTGGTGATTGAGTGGTTGGGAGAATAGGTAAATGGACCTGTCAGCCAGCTTGTTCAAGAACACTGGAGTATGTTGTTGGGCTGAAGATGAAAAAAATTTAGATGATCCCCAGGGGTAGACTTACACTAAGTTTTAGGCAACAAAGTCTAGATTTGAAAATGCGGAAGTTGGGGACCAGGAGATGGCAGCAATGGTTATGTCACTGGACTCCCACATGGCTGACAGTGGTTCAACAGATGGTGTGATGGTTACCTTGCTGGATTCCTACATGGCTGACCATGGTTTGAGTCCTAGACCCGGCGGCTTAAAATTCATGCTGGGCATATGTGATTGCTAGCGTGCCAAAAAAACTAGAGAGAAGAAGGAAGGGAGAAGGGCTTGTGGCATGGCCACCCCCCAGTGGGGGGTGATTTTTCGCTTTCTGTCTTGGGCTAGCATCCATGCCCTATAGCAAAAATCTTTCTTAAAAGAAGAAAGAATGCAGAGGTCAAGAAAGTGGCTATTTGGGACCAGCTGTTAGCGTAATGGCTATGTTGCTGGACTCCCATGTAGTCGACCGCGGTCCGCGTCCCGGACCCAGTGGCTTAAATTCATGCTGGGTGCGAGTGCATGCATGCCCAAGATCCCTAGAGGAGAGTGGAGGAGAAGGGGGTGCAGCAGGGTCATTCCCCTGGGGGTGATTTCTCACTGTCCGTCTCTCTGTTTCTGGGGAGCACACGCGCCCTATAGCAAAATCATCTCCAGAAAAAGCAGTGGCTATTGTATAGTTGACCATGCTAAATTAGGTTCTCAAATTTGGGGGATTAATTTAACTTAACTGAACTTCTTCCAAACGCTTTAAAATTAGTATGTAGTCGTATTTTTATGGTCTTTACCTGAAAAGTTCTCTGAGCTCCAAAATCAGGTGCCTATATTGCCTTTGACTATATACATATTTGGTTCCATTGACAATACTGTGTGCTGTAGCAGTTTAGGCAACTGAATCTTCATAAAGTTCCTGGAATAATTTTTAAATGTGATCCACAGAAAGCCATTAGAAGTTTTTTGTTTTGCTAGAGGATGCATGCACTCGCCAGAAAGAGGGAATAAAGAAAGCATCCCCATTCAAGTGTGATAACAATACAATCCCTTTTCCTGCATCCTTCCCTCCCTGCAGGATTTTGGTCATGCACACATTCCTAATGTGTTTTTCAAGCTCACAGGTCTGGGACTCGAAGGCATGGTCAGCCATGTCGGACCTGACTGCCTTAACCACCCCATGGAGCCAGCCTGCCATTAGAAGTTATTAAAACACTGACCTTGGAGTTCAAAAGTTTTAAAAAGTATTCTTACATCTAAAGATATTAAAAAGAATTTGTATGCTGTGGTTCATGATCATTCTGTTTTCAGGTTCGAGGTAAACCCAAAACAACTTGGTCTTGAGATTAATTAGTTTGCTACAATAAATTCTCCTTTCACAAGAATCATGTAAGAATTTGAAACATTCATATGAGTTAGTAATCTAAACTTCAGCAAAAAAAGGTCCATGTTATTTTCTCCATTATAAAAGTAAGGAAATGCAACCAAAAAAAAACAAAAATAAAAATTCTTTCTTCATGGTCCCCAGATAAATAATAAAGGGTATCTGGTAAACCGGCAGGTGGTATGGTGGTTAAGGGTTGGACTCTCACATGGCCAACCATGGTTCAAATCCTGGACCTGGTGACTTGCTTTCTCACTTTCCCTTTCTCTGTCTTATCTCTGATCAAACTGGAGAATAATAATAATAATAAAGCTAAATAAAATAATTATTTGAAATAAATCAATAAATAAGGGCCAGCAGGTTGGCATGGTGGTTAAGGTGCTGGACTCACACATGGCCAACTGCGGTTCTAGTCCCAGATATGGCGGCCCAGACCTGGTGTCTTGCTTTCTCATTTTATCTCTCTCTGGTCTAATTAATAAAATAATTCTTTTTTTAAAAAATGAAATAATCCTTTGAGAGAAAAATAGTAAAGGATATCAGGCCCCAATAATTCCTCGTTTCTACTTCCTAATTGAACCTGGCCTCTTAGTCTTTTCACAAGATTGTATTTCCAGATCCAGCTCATTGGTTATATCACTATCCTTTTTAATCTTCCTTCAGGCAGGGAAAATAGAATCTACTTCTGACATGTAAAAGAATGAATTTTTAATGGATACTCATTTTCTTTCTTAGATAGACCTGTGAAAGCCAGTCCCTTATTACACAAAGACTTAAATGCTTTTTGTGGCAATAACATAAATATTTAATTAAAGGAAAACCTATTTTGAACTGTTCTTCCATAACCTTAAGGCATAAAGTACACTCACCTTGTGCTACACTCATGCCATTTCCCAAATCCATCTGCTGTTTACCAGGGTTTTTACCAGCTTTGCAAACTCAGAGGCAAGGTAAAATGCTGTTGGCAACTTCCAGGAAATGGAGATGGATGTTTTAACTTTAAAGTGGCCATTTTTTTACTTTTTTTTTTTTGCTAGAGGGGTATGCACTCAGAGACAGAAAGTGGAAGAGAGCATCATCCCCCCATGGGGAATGAATGTGCCTCAGTCTCTTCTTCACCTCTTCCCTCCTTCAGGATTTTGGGCATGTATGCACATGTACAAAGTGTTTTTCTTAAGTTACCAGATTGTGGACATAAAACCACATAGCCTGCCCAGAGCTGCTGTTGATGTAAGCAGCAGCCAACCAGCCATCACTAAAAATCTGCATATGGGGACCAGCAGTTGGTGTAATGGCCCTATTGCTGGACTCCCATGTAGTCGACCGGGGTTTGAGTCCCAGATCTGGTGGCTTAAACTCACACTGGACATGTGTGCGTGTGTCCAAGATCCTGAGAGGAGAATGGAGGAGAAGGGATTGTGAGGTGGCCAGTCCCCTGGGGGGTGGTTTCTTGCTTTCTCTCTCTCTCTCTTTCTGGCAAGCGCACATGCCCTATAGCAAAAACCTCTCTAAAAGAAAGAAGAAAAAAAAAAAGAATCTGCATTTGGGGATCAGCCCAAATGGTCTGGCGTAATGGTAATGTCACTGGACTCCTATGTAGGTGACTGCAGGAGAGAGAGAGACAAGGAGACAAAGTAAGAAATCACTTCTGGAGGTGATGGCCACACCATAATCCCTTCTCCATTCTCCTCTTGGGATTTTGGGCATGCATGCTCACACGCCTGGCTTGAGTTTTAAGCTGCCATGTCTGAGACTTGAATTGTGGTCAACTACGTGGGAGTTCAGCGACGTGACTATTACTCCACCTGCTGGTCCCTGAATTGTTCACTTTAGAATGGTTAAGGTTGGGACCAGCAGGTGTTGTTGTGGGTAAGGCAACTGGATTCTCTCATGGCTGATGGCAGTTCAAGTCCTATACCCAGTAGCTTGAAAATCACACTAGGCACGTGGTACATGCCCAAAATCTCGGTATAAATACATTTTTCACCCCCAAGCAACAGAATATTTTCACTTTTGTTTTTAAGTTTTTGCCTTAGGGTGCATGCGCTTACCAGTGAGAGAGACAGGGAAAGTGAGAAATCACCCTTAAAGTGACATGTCACAATCCTTTCTCTTCTGTTCTCCTGGGATTTGGGGCACACACACACACACATGCCCCCTCACTATTATTTTCAAGCTGCCAGGTCTGGGACTCAAACCAGGGTTGGCTATGTGACAGTCCAGCGCCATAACTACCACATCAACTGCTGGCCCTAAATATTTTCACTTTAAAAATTTGGGGGTGAGGACCAGCAGGTGGCATGGTGGTTACATGCACAACCATGGTTCAAGTTCTGAACCTAGTGGCTTGCTTTCTCACTTTCCTTCTCTCTCTGCTCTCTTTGGGTGTTTCTCTCTGGTCCAGTTAAAATAAATGGATGAATAAATAAAATTAAGTAAATAATTAAATATATATACATATATATATATATACACACACACATATATATTAAAAAAAGAAAAGTTTTTTGAACATTTACTCTCAGAAGTTGATTCCTGATTCTCCAAAATTCAGTAGTTTTAAGTAAAGAGCATGCTATCTGGTGCTCTTGAGTTGAGTTCTAAGGAAAGTGATGATTACATATGACTCTTTATAAAGTTTTGCTGTAAACATCTGTGGGAAATCAGGGTTAGATTCATAGAGGGATATTGAATTTACAGGACCTGTTGGCTATTTACCCCTGTAAGTGTCAGGTTCTCTTAGTAAACAGTATTAATTCTCTGACACGTTTTTCCCCCTAAGGGATCTAGAGAGCTCTGGGAACTGGTAAACTGCCTTTCACCTTTTAAGCCCTAGTTTGACTCTAATTTATATCTTAGGTCAATCTGGTCACCCTGAATTGTTTTGTGTGAGTTGAAGTGGTGATCTGATCCCCGTGTTAAGGAAACACATTTCACATAGAAATTGGCACTAATTGGTCTCCCTGTTGACAGGCGTAGCTTAGAGGCTTATGATTAAATGGCAGTGAGAACAGTAACCAAATGACCCCAGCTCAGATCAGCATGTTGGCTGGAGGACACAAGGCAGCCCTGATTTCCAGTAGCACCCAACATGGAAGGCAGCTGGGATGGACTAGGAGACCCACCATTTGTGTGTAAGTATGCATTCCATATGTCTAGCCTTGTCTGTAAAAGAGTCCTCACACTGATAGGGTACTAGGCCAGGAATCTGCTGCGAACAGGTTGTTTTGGTTTGGTTTGGTTTTTTTTGAGAGGTTTTTGCTATAGGGCGCGTGCGCTCGCCAGACAGAGAGAAACATAGAGACAGAAAGCGAGAAATCACCCCCCCGGGGGGATGGTCACGCCGCAATCCATTCTCCTCTTGGGATCTTGGGCACGCACGCACACACGCCCGGCGTGAGTTTTAAGCCACTGGGTCCGGGACGTGAACCGCGGTCGACTATGTGGGAGTCCAGTGACATAGCCATTACCCTAACTGCTGGTTCCCTGCAAACACTGTTATAGGCCAGAGAGGAAATGTTTCGCACTTGGCAAACTGCAGTTTCTGTGGCAGCCACTTACTTACCTCTGAGAATGGAAGGAGCCAAAATTGACATTCTCAAAGGCTCACTGACATGGGAAATTTCCAGATTCACCACCAGTGACCTTCCTGAGTACTCTGGGCACTTATGTTCCCATGACTTGGTTGGCTAAAGCTGAGTGGGGATCACAGTGTCAGGTCCATGTTAGGGATGCTGACTGTCTCTTCCTCATGGAAGAAATAAGTAAACTAATTTTGGGGCCAGCAAGTGGCCTGATGGTTAGAGTGCTGGATCCCACATTACCGACTCCACCCTTCAGGTCCCAGACCCACAGCTTGAAAACTCACTGGGCAAGTGTGCATGAGTGCCCAAAATCCCAAAAGGAGAATGGAGGAGAAGGGATTGCAGTATGGTTATCCCTCCTAGGGGATGATCGCTCGCGCTCTCTCTCTCTCTCTCTCTCTCTTTTAGTTTAATGTATTTTAATACCAAACTTAGAGGAACAGCACAGAAGACAGACAACACTAAAAACATGTAGGACAACTCAGAAAAGTAGAGTGAATTAATTAAATCTGTATGATACAAGTGTTACAAACACCATTTAGTTGCTATCAACAAGAAATTTACTTGTTTTTAAAAAATCCAAATGCTAGAACCAGCAGTTACCATAATGGCTATGTTGCTGGACTCCCATGTAGTCGACCACAGTTTGAGTCCTGAACCTGGTGGCTTAAACTCAGGCTGGGCACATGTGCATGCATGCCCAAGATTCCGAGAAGAGAAGGGATTTCAGCATGGCCATCCCCCCAGGGAGTGATTTCTCACCTTCTCTCTCTCTGTCTGTCTCTGTCTCTGGCGATCGCATGCACTCTATAGCAAAAAAAAAAAAAACTGTACAAAAAAAAAAATTCAAATACTGGCATTGTCCAGAAAAATTTAACATGCTTATTTATTTATTTAGAAGGGGTTTTTGCTATAAGGCGCGTACACTCGCCCGATAGAGGAAAGATAGACAGCGAAAAATCATTCCCCAGGGGGGATGGCCATGCCATAGTCCTTTCTCCTCCATTCTCCTCTAAGGATCTTGGGCATGCAAGTACATGCGCCTGGCGTGAGTTTAAGCCACCTGGTCCAGGATTAGAACTGCAGTCGACTACTTGGGAGTCCAATGACATAACCATTACACCAACTGCTGGTCCTTAACAGACTTTTTTATAATCATAAAGTTGAACTGCTGAAACTTGTTCACCAAAACATTTTGACTTGCATTCATGCTTTACATCCCCGCATTTATATTAAAAATCCACACACAAATGAAAATGGAAAAACTGTCAATACCTGATTTCTGTCCTTTATTTTCCACTCCCAAAAATATACTTAGGTATCTTTTGTTCAGAACTATCCAATAACAGGAAGAAGAAGAAAAAAAAATTTTTTTTGAGAATGGAATGTTTCTCATCATAGTGGATTCTTAAGCACGTTCTCCATGTACATGGCGTGCTAGCTGCATGTCTTTTGGCATAATTGTTACACGTTTGGCATGGATAGCACATAGTTTGATATCTTCAAGAAGGCCAACCAAATAGGCCTCACTTGCCTCCTGCTAAACACCAATAGCTGCGCTCTGGAAGCGTATATGTATTTTGAAATCCTGAGCAACTTCTCTTGCCAGACACTGGAAGTTTGTGAATCAGAAGTTCAGTGGACTTCAGATACCGTCTAATTGAGTGTCACAATTCCCCGGCCTGTAACGATGAGGTTTCTTCACCCCTCCAGTAGAGGGCGCACTCTTGCCAGCTGCTTTTGTGGCCAGTTGTTTCCTGAGTGCTTTACTACATGTGGATTTGCCGGCCCTCTGCTTTGTATGAACCACGGTATAGAGACCTCTGGAGGTCGGTGAGCTAGAGGCGGCGCTGGCATTGGAGAGCTTCGGCGAACACAACTCGGGGCGGGGGGGGGTGCTGGTGGTGGTGGTGATCCCTTTTTCCCTCTCTGGTGAACACATGTCTGCTATGGCAAAAATACAAAAATACACTTTTTTTAAAAAAGAGATTTTTGCTATATGGTGGGTGTGCTCGTTGGTGAGACAGCAAGGGAGACAGAAAGCAAGAAATCACCCCCCCACCCCCGGGTGGGGGCGGCCATGCTGCAGTCTCTTCTTTTCCATTGTGATACGTCTGTTCCCCATGGAATAGTCTGTCTCTTTCTCTCCACAGGGAGTACCTGTGCCCTGTGGCAAAATTTTTAAATAAATAAGTAAAAATAAAGGTGGAGCTTTTTTTTTTTTTTTAAGTTTATTATTTCTTCCTTTAGTGGGAGAACATCCTCTGGCAAAATTAAAGTGTTAGTAATAAAAATAAAGGTGTTTTTTGTTTTTGTTTTTTTTTTTAAGTTTATTTCTTCCTTGATGGGGAGGGAGCACCCTGAAAAGGGTCTCAGTGCCTCAATCCACCCCCAGATCATAGGCAAGCACGTTCTCAGGAATGTCTCCAGACTTGAACCAGGAGCCTTCCCACATGACTGCCTCATGGAGTGTCATGTTTTACTTACCATGGCATCAGCGTCTGGCTCCTAAACATGGAGATACTTTAAGGGCATAATAATTTCATAAATTCACATTTTGTGTGTCCCTTTACTTTCCCTTATGTTCTTCTCCTTAATGTCAAATGTTCAGATTCCTCTGTTTTTCATAAATTGTTTCACATTTGGTTTGTTCATACTATAAGGTCCATACTTTGCATTGTATTGCTTTACATGTCTCCCAGATCTCTTCATCTATAGGTTCCCCAGCCCTCCCCTACCCACTGTTTTGTTTTTCTTGTCATGTATATGTTGAAGAAAACTGTGCTGCTTTGAAATACATCAGATTATAGGCTACATGAACTAAAGAACATGCTTTATCTTCATGTCCTTCCCTTTCTTACCCAAAGCAGTACCTGGAATTTACAAGCTTAATAATTATTTATTCCTGTTGTATTATAGTTATTTCTATATAGGCTCTTAGGTTTTATTTAGCTTCTCTGTAGGATGTTGAATGAAGTCAATCTGCTTACTTTGAAACCAGGCTTGGTTCTGACTTCATCTAGTCCTCCTGTATCAACTTTTATTCTTAACCATTTTGTTCAAGGAACACTTTTTTGCCTTTTTTTTTTTTTCCCTTTAATTTTTTTTTTTTTTTTGGGGGGGGAGATTTTCACTGTAGGGCGCTTGCGCTCGCCAGACAGACAGAGAGAGACATAGAGACAGAAAGCGAGAAATCACCCCCCAGGGGGGATGATCACGCCGCAATCCCTTCTCCTCCATTCTCCTCTCAGGATCTTGGGCACGCACGCACACGCGCCCGGCGTGAGTTTTAAGCCACCGGGTCCGGGACACGGACCGCGGTCGACTACGTGGGAGTCCAGCGACATAGCCATTACGCTAACTGCTGGTTCCCGCCTTTAATTTTGATATAAGGCATATGTACTCCCTGGAGAGAGAGAGAGAGGGAGAGTGAGAAATCATCCTTCAAGGGAGATGGCCCTGTCCAAATCCCTTTTCCATCTCTTCTTAATTCTCCTTCTGGAATTTTGCCGCTCCCCTCCCCACACACACACACTTACAACAGACACACACACACCCAGCAGATTTTTCAAGCTGCTGAGTCAAGAACTCAAGTTGCAAATTCCTCTGTGTTGGATCCAGCAGCTTTAACCCACCATGCCACCAGGTGGCCTCTTTTTTTTTTTTTTTTTTTTTGCTTTTGAGCAGTACTGTAGGCCCTTATAGATGATACATAGATGAGTAAGAGGAGTCCTGGATTCTTGCTGTTAAAAATATTTTAAAAACCGGTAATAGGTGGAATGTAAGAAGGGAGAAAATTACAATCTCTTTCCAAACAATAATAATTCCAGAGTGTGAGGGAGGAGATGCCTTAGCAGTTTTATCTCCCTTCCCCCAATAAGAAAGCAGAGAAGAGAAAGCTAGCTAGAGGGCAGGGGCTTCACTGGAAACAGAATTCTTTTGAGATGTGGTCTCCTGGAGTGCTTCCAGCTCTGTTTTTTCTCTTTTCTTTTTTTAATAGCATTTGCATGTTAATAGTAGGATATGAGGCCCAGCTTTACACCCTCTGCTATAATAAAACTGAAGTGGGGGCTGGCAGGGGGTATGGTGGCTAAGCACACTGGATTCCCATATGGCCAATAGTGGTTTGAGTTCCAGACCTCTCTCACTCTCTCACCCTGTTCCTCTCTGTCAAAATAAAGTTTAATAAAATAATAAAAAATAAATAAAACTGAAGTGATTTCTCTTTTAAAATCCTGAGACTGGAATTGGCATCTTGCCTTAGACCTCCTACTTGGTTTTCCTCTTTTTCTCTCTTTTTTAAATTTGCAATAGGGCACACACACTCACTGGAAAGGGAGACAGAGAAAACTAGAAAGCACCATCCCCGCCAGAGGGAATGCAGTCTCTTCTCTACTCTCCTCTTGGGATTTTGGGCAAGCACACACAAGTGACTGGCATGCTTTTCAAGCTGCCAGGTCTGGGATTCAAACCACTCAATAGGCCATATGATATTCAGCCACCCCAACCACCACGCCACCTGGCTGGCCCTCTTTTTGTTTGTTTGTTTTTTCTTGGTGGTAGGAAAGGATTAGTCTGATTTTCCAAACTTATTCTGTGGACTTGCTCTGACTCTGGAGCACTTGCACACCTTGACAGGCTGCTGCCCCGGTTTCCTTTCAAAGGTAGTATTTTCATGCTCTGAGACCTGCCGTCTGACCCCAAGTTTAATGAGGTGGTGGTGTGGTAGAGTCTTTTTACTTTGGCTAAGAAAACTTAGTGGTGGATCCAGCAGGTGGCATGGTTGTTGAGGTGATGGATACCCACATGGCTGACCACAGTTCAGGGACTGGACTTAGCGGTTTGCTTTTTCACTTTCTCTCTGTTTCTCCCTCCTTCCCTCCCTCTCTCTCTTTAAAAAAAAAAAAAAAAAAAAAACACTTACTGGCTAAGATGGCCCCAAGTGCAAGAGAGCCAGCTGCCTTCACTTCTTTCAAACCAAAAATTATTGAAGACTCTTTTTATTTATTGTAGAATTTTTAGAAAAGATAGAAAAGATCAAAGAAAGAAAGAAAATTGCTTATAATCCCAGCACCCAGAAATAATTTCTGTTAACACAATGAATTACAGGGCATTTAAATATTTAGCAGTGTGTTAGTGCTTTTGTCTAATAGGAAGGGCAGGGTGATAAGTCTGGACTGGCTCCTCACCTCAGAATCAAGGGCTTCCTAGTAGTCTTAGCCTCTCAACTTAGCATCTTTTTTTCCTCATGTTTTTTGTTTATTTCTTGCAATTGGGGAGACAAATTAATTATAGGCAAATCAGAATCTGCTTTAGGAAAAACTGGCTCCCAGGCTGATTTTGCATCTTTTTAGTACCTCTTTTTAATTAATTAATTTTTTTTTTGCCATAGGGCACTTGCACTTGCCAGAGAGAGCAGGAAAGTGAGAAATCACCTCTCAGGGAAGATGATCACTCTGCAGTGCCTTCTCTTTAAAAAAAATTTAATTTCATTTGTTATTATTTTTTAATTTGACCAGAGACAGAGAGAGAGAGAAAGGGAGAAAGCAAGCCACCAGGTCCAGGATTCGAACCATGTCAGCCATGTGGGCATCTAGTGCCCCTGACTACCAAGGCACCTGCCAGCCTCTGCAACCTCTTCTCCAGTCTCTTCTCAGGATTTTGGACACACATACACACCTAAGGTGATTATCAAGTCTCTGGGTCCGGGACCCAAACCCCACATTTGGCCGTGTGGGATCCAGTGCCTTAACTTCTAGACCACCTGCTGGCTCCTAGTACTCCATTTATAACACAAAGTTTATTCCATTAGCAAGAGAGACAGAGAAACAATACCCCAAAGGAGCTGGAGGCTCCAATTCACTCTGACCTCAGCCAGCCACACATCATGGGTCACCATGTGCCTGGAAAACTCGAGGAGGTCGCTGGACACAAATCCGGAACCTTTCCAAGTGGGAAGGTCTCGCGGAGTGTTGTGTTTTAGTCCTGTGCCAACAAATGGCTCCTAGTACTTCATATGACTCCATAGCTTTTTAAGCTATGTGTTCCCATTTTGGGATATAAAAGTGGAGAATATGAAGCTGTAGAATACTGTAGAATTTGAAGCTGGAAGGAACCCCAAAAATCCTTAGTTCAGCTAAATATTTTTACCCGTTTTACGGATAAAGTTACTGTGTCCAAAGGGTTCTGTCTTGCCCAAATTCAGTAGTTAGAATGGAGGTGGTTTGTTTCTTTTTTTTTTAAGTAATTATTTTATTTGACTTTATTTATTCATTTTAATTTTTTAAAAAGAATTATTTATTTTGTTTCCTTTATTCATTCATTTATTTTAATTTGACCAGAGAAAGACAGACATACAGAGAGAAGGAAAGTGAGAAAGCAAGCTACCAGGTCCGGGACTTGAAACGTGGTCAGCCATGTGGGAATGTCCAGTGCCTTAGCCACCATGCCACCTGCTGGCCCTATTCATTTTAATTTGACCAGAGATGGATAGACTGAGAGAGAGAGAGACTGAGAGAGAGAGAAAGTGAGAAAGCAAGCTGCAAGGTCCGGGACTCAAACTGCAGTCAGCCATGTGGGAGTCCAACTCCCTTAACCACCATACCACCTGCCAGTCCCATGTTTGTTTCTTTTTTAAAAGAAATGGCATTAAATGTCCTTCCCTTGACAAAGTCTCCTCTTTTTATTTTAATTTTTTTATTATTATTATTTTTTTTAGGTTTTTACCATAGGAAATGCACTCGCTGAGGAGAGAAAAAAATGAGAGAGAAGGAAACAGTAGTTACACCCTGGGGGGATGGCCACACCGCAGTCCCTTCTCTATTCTCCTCTCAGGATTTGGGTAGGCACACATATGAGCCCAGCGTCAAGCTGCTGGGTTCAGAACTTGAACCATAGTCGGCCATGTGAGAATTCAGTGCCTTAACCACTATACTACCTGCTGGCCCTGACAAAGTCTCCTGTTATCAAAACTTCAGATTTAAAACTATGCTTGGGGCCAGAAGCTGGTGTAGTGGTTAAAATGCTGGGCTCCCACATGGTCAACTGCAGTTCAAGACCTGGACCTCGTGGTTTGAAACTCATGCTGGGTACATGTACATATGTGCCTAAAATCCTGAGAAGAGATGGAGGAGAAAGGATTGAGGCATGGCTTCTATGGCAAGTGCACGTGCTCTATAGCAAAAATCTAAATAAATAAACTTTATGCTTGGAAGCAATAGGTGGTGTGGTAGTTAAGGCACTGGATTCCCTCATGACCAACTGTGGTTCTAGTCCTGGACTTGGCAGCTTGCTTTCTCTCTCTTTTTTTCTCTCTTTTTCACTCTCTGGTGAGCACATGTGCCATATAGGGAAAAAAAAAAAAAAAAGATAAATAAAATGAAATAATTCTAAAAAACAAACAAAAACTTTATGCTTGTTGAGGCCAGAGGATGGCATGGTGGTTAAAGCACTGGACTCCCACATGGCTGACCATGGTTCAAGTCCTGGACCCGGCAGCATGAAGCTCATGCACCCAAAATCCTTAGAAGAGACTGGAGGAGAAGGGATTACAGCGTGACTATCTTCCCTGAGGATAGGGGATTTAAATTTTCCCTCACTCTGTCTCTTGCTGTCTCTCTCCAGTGAGCACACATGCCCTATTGTAAAAACCTTAATAAAAATAACTTTGTGCTTGTCTGAGTCCTTTCTGATTGGGCATGACCTTGAGTTTCAGTCTCTATCTTTGAGGGATCCAGTTTGAGCAAGATTCCTGTCAGTTTAGTGAAAATCTCCCATTCTCAGTATCTTATGCTGTTCTGTCTTCAACAACATTCTATTGAGTTGTCTAGTAAGAATCCCCTACTCCTAATGTTTCCTCGTAGTCATTTTTCATGCACTGACCCCTACCCTGCTCCTTGGCTATAAATCTCTACTTGTCCTTGCTGGAGTCCTAGGCCAGCCCAGTCTCTCCCCCACTGAAAGACCTCATTGCAGGCAGACTTAGATCTATTGCCGTGGCTCCCCTTGAGTAAAGTCTTCCTTGTTGTCTTCTTTTAGTTTGCCGTGTGGCATGTGTACTTGCTGGAGGGACATAGAGAAAAAGAGGGAAAGTGAGAAATCCTCCCCCCCATGGGGATAGCCACACAGTCCCCTCTCCTCCATTCTTATCTAGAGATTTTTGGGCACACATGCACACGTGCCTGGCAGGTTTTTCAAGCTGCTGGGTCCAGGACTTGAACTGCTCAGTTGGCCATATGGGACCCAGTCACTTAACCACCATGCCACTGGTAGGCCCAATAATGTTTTATTTTACATGCTTGCCCTTATCTTTTTCTGTGCTGTTTGAGTCAACACTGTTGCTTAACAAAATTTCACATTTCCCTTTGAGAAAAACAAGTGTCTCCCGATGTGTTTGTTTTCTGGTAAAGGGAAGAAAGGTGCTATAGAAAAGTGATAATAAAGAAAATTCAGAAAGGAAATGCTTTTTAGTCAGCCTAAGAATTAAGGGTTGATTTATTTTTTCTTAGTTAAGGTAAGGAAATTTCATTCAATGAACCTTGATGTGAAAAAAAATTTGAGGGGGACCAGCAGTTAGTGTCATGGCTATGTCGCTGAACTCTCATGTAGTCAACTGTGGTTTGAGTCTCGGACCCGGTGGCTTAAACTTATGCAGGGTGCGTGTGCGTGCGTGCCCAAGATCCAGAGAGGAGAATAGGGGAGCTGGGATTGCGGTGTGGCCATCCCCCCTGGGGAGTGATTTCTCGCTTTCTGTCTCTCTGTCTCTCTCTCTGTCTTTCTGGTGAGCACACGCACCCTATAGCAAAAACCTCTCCAAAAAAATAAAAAAGAAAAGAAAAAGAAAAAAATTTTTGAGGTAGTTAATTTAAACATCATCCCCAGTGTAGTGTGTTCTGTCAGCAGACCCCAGAGAAGCCAGATATCTGGATATGTAAGGAGGCCTGTTCCTTGAGGCTCTGCCCTGGCTACTGACTGCTGGATAACTAGATGATTCACCCTTCACAACAGAAATCTTGTGTACAAACAAAAGTGGTGTAATTCTGCATAAAGTACTAATTAATCTTGGCCTGATTCAGGTTCAGCAAGTCTGTGTGACGGGCACTGGGCTAGATGCTGGGGCACAGAGATCCAGGATGACACAGGTAACTAAATATTATAGCCCTTACCAGACAAGTGGTGTGAAAAGGTTAACAATGTGCCCGAGAACAGATGAAATCTTCTTGGATGTGTCACTGATTTTGCAAGATGGGTTTTATAGGATATCACCTGGTGGAAAGGAGGAACGGCCTTCTAGGCAGAAGCAATAATGTGAGCCAATGGATGAATCCATGGCCAGGAGGTAAAGTGCTGCCAGAGCAGGATCCTATATGGTGACTGTAGTTAGAATCCCTGGTCCAGTCAGCTTGAAACAGGCTGGGCACATGCTCAAGTGTCCAAGATCGGTTGGGATGGAGGACTGGCGAAAGGGGATCACAGTGCAACCAGATCCTGTGCAGGGTGTTTCTCTCTGTCTGTCCCTCTCGTGTGTGCGTATACCTGCTCAATGATGAATAAAGGAAAGAGGAATGCTAGCAAAGATGTTCATGGGAGGTGTGTAATGTGTGGCTAAAGGGCAAGGTGGGCCCATGATGTAGACTGGAGGAGAAGGGCAGTGATGGAAACAGATAAAGTTACAAAGACAGACTGGTGTCAGAAGGTGAAGAACTTTAAATGCCCAGACACAAGGCAGATAGGAGCATCAAAGGATGTTTATCTTCTATCACAATTATAATGTAGCACGTATGAGTTTGTTTTCCTTTGAGTTTTCTAAATCAAATAAAAATTAACTCCCAGCTCCATTTGTCAGAATTGGCCAAAAGTTAAATCTTGTTTGGAATAGGGGTTGGGACACTCCTTGAAGTTTTCCCAAAGATCTTGGGGAGGGGTACCCAGAAAATGAAGAAAAGGGCTTACTCTTTTTCATGGGGATGCTTGAGAAATTCCTGTTTCTCTAGGTGTTTTTTTAAAGAATTATTTATTTAATTTCATTTATTCATATATTTATTTTAATTTGACCAGAGAGAGAGAGAGAAGTGAGAAAGCAAGCCACCAGGTTCAGGACTCAAACCAGTTGGCCATGTGGGAGTGTCCAGCACCTTAACCACCACGCCATTTGCTAGTCCCTTGTTTCTCTAGTTTTGCCATGAAAATGCAAGACTGTTCAAATAAGAGGCCTGTCATTTTCTGTTTAACATTTTTTTTTAGAGATTTTTGCCTTAAGGTCTGTGCGCTGGTGAAGTAGTAGGGGAGAGAGAGAGAGACAAAGACACAGTGAGAGGGAAAGTGAGATATCACCCCCCCTGGGGGGGGGATGGCCACACTGCCAGCCCTTCTCATCCATTCTCCTCCTGGGATCTTGGGCATGCAAGCACATGCGTCCAGCATAAGTTTCAAGTCTGGGACTTAAACCACGGCCAGCCATGTGGGAGTCCAGTGGCATAACCTCTACACCATCTGCTGGGCGCTCTGCTTAATTTTCATTTTTTTAAAGACAGTTTTCTTTGTTTTTTTCTTTTTTTAGAATTATTTATTATCATTATTTTTCAGTTTGATCAGAGAGAGACACAGAGAGAGAAAGGGAAAG
>NW_006159730.1:1986409-1987784 GCF_000334495.1 Tupaia belangeri chinensis | reverse complement strand
AGAGAGAAAGTTGCTAAGTCTGGGATTTGAATTGTGTTCAGCCCTGTGGAGAGTCTAGCTCCTTTAACCATTATGCCACCTGCAGGCCTCGCCTCTGTTTAACTTTGAAGACATTCCATTTTGAGAGTTTGGGGATATTTGGGGAGTAGCTGATCATCTGGTGGAAAAAAGTAGTTAAGTATTTGGCTATAGTTTAAATTTTTTTCTCTTGACATTCTTTCATTCTATTTTTGAATGGGCTTTTGTTAATAGGACTGGCTTAAGTAAAATTATAAGAAGAATTTCATACAAAAGATTCCAGTGCTTAAGACAGTTCTACCTTTTTATGTTTGTTTGTTTTGGTTTTGGTTTTTTTTGCCAGAGAGAGGAGGTGTTGGGGGAAAGTGAGAAAGAAAGCCTCCAGGTCTGGGACTCAAATCACAGTCATCCATGTGGGAGTCCATTGCCCCAACCACCATGCCACCTGCTGGCCTCACTATTTTTTCCTTTTTCTCCTTTTAGAGAGATTTTTGCTATAGGGCACGTGCACTCAACAGAGAGACAGAAAGTGAGAAATCATCCCTGGGGAGGATGGCCACAATGCAATCCCTTTTCCCCCATTCTCTTGGGATTTGGGGCACACAATAGACCACGGTGTAAGTTTTAAGGCGCTGGGCCCAGAACTCAAATCTTCTGCTGGTCTCTCTGCCCCATGGTTTTAGATCGTTCTGCCTTGGAGCTACCAGGGACCTGACTGTGCATTTCCAGTTCTAATTCTCAGAAGAAATCGGCCTAAGGACAACTCGTCACAGCAGGCCACAGGTCTAAGCCATCAGGTCATGGTCTCCTGGCCTCACCCTCTAGTCAGTATGTGGGCAAGAAAATCTTGGGATCAATGCTTCACTACCTAGTAGTTTTGACCTCGTGGGCAAGCTGTGTAAACTCACTATGCTTTTGCTTCTGTTGTGGGAGATGTAGCATAATATTATCCCTTTCAGAAGACTAATTCAGAGGATAAAATGAGATCACACATGTGAAACATGTTCTAGGCACAAAGTGAACTGAGAGTAAATGGCAATTATCACCATCTCTATTTATGGGAAGAACCTCAAGGTAAGGAGCTCAAAATCACAGTTGTCCCGTATTGGGAGCCCAGGAAGGTCACCTTGATCCAGTAAAGTGCCATGAGAGAACTCAGAGGAGGAAGCACTGCTGTGTACTTCATTCTTTTCTTTTTTTTTAATTAACTTTATTTATTTTATTTCTTAAATTTAACCATAGAGGGACAGAGTGAGTGAGAGGGGAAGTAAGAAAGCAAGCCACCAGGTCTGGGACTTGAATCGCGGTCAGCTATGTGGGGGTCCAGTGCCCTTAACCACCATGCCACCTGCTGGCC
>NW_006159730.1:1984855-1986370 GCF_000334495.1 Tupaia belangeri chinensis | reverse complement strand
TCACTGTAGGGCGCGTGCGCTCGCCAGACAGACAGAGAGAGACATAGAGACAGAAAGCGAGAAATCACCCCCCAGGGGGGATGGTCACGCCGCAATCCCTTCTCCTCCATTCTCCTCTCGGGATCCTGGGCACGCACGCACACGCGCCCGGCATGAGTTTTAAGCCACCGGGTCCAGGACACGAACCGCGGTTGACTACGTGGGAGTCCAGCGACATAGCCATTTCGCTAACTGCTGGTTCCCCCGGCGGGCTTCATTCTTTAATGAGTGAAGCATCGTTCTTTGATGTTCACTGCATTCATCCTCTGTACTGTATTTCTCGATTATTCATCTCGAAATCATAATTCGGATTGTCTTGGGTACACATGCTCATTTGAATACAATATTAAGTCAGACCAATTTGTCATAGAGAAGCCTGACTTGATGGTTGTCTGATTCCATTGAGTACTGTGCCGGGTGGCTTAAATGATTAGAGTTACTGATGATGTGTGGGAAATCCTGCCAGGCATCTCTGTTCCCTCATGGTACCCTGAGTTCTAGTGCCAAGCACAACGCCCTTCCTCTCATTTTCCTAAGATCTTTTCAAATATTGTTTTCCTCAAGGACCCCTCACACAGGGCTGTAATCTGGGTTCTAGCCTCTCTGCCCCTTAGCACCTGAATCGTCCCCTTGTTGCTCTGAGACACAGGCCAAGTCTTGTAGGACAGATTACAGGCTTCCTTCCTTTCCCCTGGGAGCTCCTGGACCAGGACAGTGTGTCTTTTAGGATTTCCAGATTCAACGTAGGCTGAATCCCAGGGGTTTCACCACTGGGCCTCGCCAGTCCGAGGGACACTTCTCCAACATTTCTTCTTATATGATGATAAAAGAGAGAGAGAAAGTGAGAAAGCAAACCGCCAGGTCTGGGACCCCAACTGCAGTGGGCCTTGTGGGAGTCCAGCGGCCTTAACTACCCACACCACCGCAGGCCCCTCCAACATTTCTTTCCTCAATACTCAAGTGTGTGGCATATTCCAGGGGGCGGGACCAATCCTGGAACTTCACAAAGACATCTATGTAAGGGTCTTCAGTTTCCTCCTTTCCTGTGAAATGAACTGGTACAGTTCTGAAGTCCAAAGAAAGGAAGTAACACGCGAGAGGTTCGGAGCGGGTAAGAGACTCCAGCGTGAGTGTCCGGACTCGGGTCCCAGGACCCCCGACACACCCTGGCTGTCAGTTGTGGCCTCTCTTACTGGAAGCAATCCCAAAGCCTGGCGTATGACAGTGATCCTATCCTCCCAGGCCCTGCAGCTGACCGACACAGGAGGCAGCTCCCTCTCCGTCGGGTTGCGAGGCTCCATTGGGACCTAGAAAAGAGCCAGTGCGGGCCCATCAGTAGAACCGAGCTCTGGGCTGCTAGGCGGCCGCGAAGTGACGGGAGACGCCGAATCGCAAGGCAGAGCCTAGGCTAGGCTACGGGAGAATGAAGCGGGCGGCTCAGCCTTTGCAAACTCCTGTGGCCTCGCGGGCCAGAGC
>NW_006159730.1:1982630-1984533 GCF_000334495.1 Tupaia belangeri chinensis | reverse complement strand
TGGCGGCGCCGGGCGCTGCGCCCTCCGCGCGGCTTTCGCATCCGGGCGGTGGGTGAGTGCGGGTCTGGAGGGAGGGCCGCCGGCACAGCCGGGTTACAGGGGCGAGGGCGACTACCAGGGCGAGGAGCAGCACTGAGGGAGCGGGAGCTGGGGGTTCAGGGCCAGGCCAGGGAGCTGGAGCAGTGCTGGCCTGCCAGGACTGTCCCCTCCGCTAGGGCACCCGCCGAAGCTCCAGCACCTGAAGTGTGCTTGGCGGTTGCCTGAGCCAGTCCCGGGACTCCTCGGTCCCTCAATTGAAAGGTCGCGGAGCGCGCAGGTTCCTGGCAGGAGACACTTTCTACTTAGAAAAGTGATAGCCAGAGGTACAGTCAGAAAACGTGCCCCTGACTGGACTCCGTGGGGTCGCCGAGGTAGGGAACCCAAGGAGGACGGTCAGAATTTGCTGAATCTGGCTACCGCTGCTCGCTTTTTAATTATTTTTAGAGAGGTTTTTGCTATGGGGCTCGTGCGCTAGTCAGATACTGAGACAGAAAGCAAGACTCACCCCCCGGGAGGGATGGTCACACAACAATCTTGGGCACACTTGGACACTCACCCGGTGTGATTAAGCCACTGAGCCCGGGTTTCAAACCGCAATCAACTATGTAGGAATACAGTACCGTAACCATTACGCCATCTGTTGGTCCCCAAAATTTTAAACGTTTTTATTACAAACTTGGATCCTACAGGAGCCCATAGTTTTCATGTTATGCTGTGCTGGATGGAGGTGGTCTTGGGTTAGGGCTTCAGGGAAGTTTTGGACAAAAAAAAGTAAGTGGACTGCTTGGACAAAACAAAACAAAACAAAACACACACAAAAAAGGTGGCTCTGGACACACGCCATCCGATTACCTGAATAGAGGGATTCCACTTTCCCTTCTTTTCAGACTAACCCAGTGGAAAACAGAAGGTCACTTTCTGCCAGCCTAAAATAGGTTTTTGTTTGAGAATTAAACCACAGCAGTAGTGACTGGTCTCTGACGCTGCTTGCTAAACTCAGGCAGGGATGTTAGCTACTGTGGCAGCTTAATTCGGTCTGTCTGCACTTCTGGGGAGTTGTCAGGGCCATTTGATGGCGTGTTGTTGACAAGTTACCAGTTGTTCCAGCCCTGAGTTTTGACTCCTACCAAGGACCCCCTCTGACTTAGTCCACAAATCATCCACCTCTTCCATTGAGGAGGATGGACAACTCACACAAATCATTTCGACCCTAGGAATAGGGAATGGGATAGGGAGAGGCACCTGGTTCTCTTGTCATCTGTTCCCAGAGGGTGTCTCCACGTCCCACGCAGTCCAGGCCAGTGTGGTTAAGTCGTGGCTTCTCTCGCCTCTGTGCTGAGCCTTCCCCGCCCCTTTCTTTCCTTAAGAGTGAAAAAGACTCATTGCGAACCACATGCATGGGTTTCATCTCCTGTACTCGAAGGAGTGAGGGAAGAAAATAGGTTTCTAGCTCTGAGAGCAATGAGCCAAGTAGCCAAGCCAAAATCCTCACTGGGGAGGGGTCTTTCAGACAGGCTGGATGAAAAACTCTTTTCAGTTCTGTGTCCTCGGTTTTTCTGGTTTGAATTAGTGGTTACATTCCCTGGTTCCCCCACCCCCTTCCAGAGAGCTAGCATAGAAGATATCGCAGAGAGGGAGAGGGATGCAGTGGGGGTCTAGACCTAGGGGTGAAATAAGAGAGGGCTTGTGCTCAGAGGCAGCCACCACGCCACTATGGCGGTGGGAACGCCAGTCCCTGGCTGATGCAGTTTGCTGTCTGAAAGACACACACTTGGCCCATTCTCTGCAGCTCTGTGATGCTGCCTCAGAGCATGACGCTGGGGTCTCCTGAGTGTGCCACCTGGTGGCCTTTCTCCAGTCTCAG
>NW_006159730.1:1979039-1982592 GCF_000334495.1 Tupaia belangeri chinensis | reverse complement strand
TGTTTTAACTGAGTCCTGACAAGATTTTGCACATTTACCTAGAATCTGGGCAAAACCAACCATTAGGACATCTTGAGGAGCAAAGTGGGGGAAGATCTTTTTTGATGCCGAGTGGTGGATGGACACGAGTGGTGAGGAGAGGGGAGCTTTTATTTTGAGTAGGATTACTAATGACCAGTCTAACTAAGTAACTAATTAACCAGTCCCTGGGCCAGATCAAGAGAGAGCAGGCATCAGGACAGCTTTTGAGCCACCAGAGAGTCCCGCAAGGTGGCAAGTCCCGCAAGGTGGCTGTCCCCCCTCCCTCCAAGAAAGAGGAAGTTTCAGTCTGTGGGCTTTCCCCAGAGGGAAGAGCTGCTGCGGAGAGTTGCAGGTTCTCACTCCATTCTCCCTTGCTTTGTGAGAAAGAGCAGAATGCTAGAGAAGATCAGTCTGGACTGCTGTACTAAATCTTGTTTTGTTTTGTGTGGGCACAGCCAGTGTTGCTGTCTAACTCAGACAGAAAATGTAGGGAGAAACAGAGGGATGGCTGTCAGCTTTATGAACCCAGCTGTGCCCCCCTGGGTTCTTCCCCTGGGCTTCTGGACCTGGGCTGAAGGGGCCTCATGGGACATGAGGAGGGAGTGGTGTGGCCAAGCAGACAGGAGTGACCTGAACTCTGGTGCAGACTTGACTTTTAAAATTTCTTTGCTAAAGGGTGTGTGTGCTAACAGGAGAGAGAGAAAGAGAGAGAGATAAAGTGAAAACAAACAAACAAACAAAAAAACACCCTCCAAACACCCTCCAGAGGACTTGGCTACTCTGCAATCCCTTCTCTTCCATTTCTCTTTTCAGGGTTTTGGGCGTCTTGAACATAGGCATCTGGCATGTTTTTCAAACCTCCGGAATGGGGACGGGGTTTTGGGCGTCTTGAACATAGGCATATGGCATGTTTTTCAAACCTCCGGAATGGGGACTGGAACCGGGTGGCTGGGTGGGATCCAGCTGCCTTCACCACCACTCTTAACTGCTGACCCAGAACTGAACTTAAGGCCTGAAGAGGTTTACGTGTTCTCTGAGTCTTGTGCCATTTTTCCCTCTCTTCATTTTTCCTACCTCGGCTTTCCTCTGGATAGAAAAATAGTTCCCAGGCAGAGAAGAGAGTATTTCCCCACAAAATAGCACATGGGGTCTTTGGTTTGATGATAAAGAGCTAACTCTTTTGTGTTCTGGTCCTCGAGTTTTTTGTGTTTGTTTTTCATTAGCAAATGGCATTAACAAGTTAAAGGAGGCGATCTGGAGCTGGAGGGAGACAGCTGCTTACCCAGCTAAGCCACTGTACATGGAGGGGGTGTTGTGGTGAACAGACACCTGGGTTTGTTTGGCAGAATCTGTTGCTACTGACACCACACCTGTGGGAAGAGAAGGTTAACGATGGGAGGCCTACGGCCAGCGGGGGAGGCCACTTGGCAAACAGTCTGTTACCTGCTGAAATGTATAGCTGAGGGACCCCCCTCATCCCCAGTAGAGCCTTGCATCTTTTCTCATTGAGTAAAAATACTCCAAAGGCTTGTGATTCTCTTTCTCTCCTTAAATGTTTATTTACTTCTTCCATGAGAGATGGAAACCGAGAGACATGTACCCTAAGAGGGTCCTCATGCCATGATCCATTTCAAGTCTCCGTGGCCCAGATTACATGCGCACACGCCCAGCACACCCAGCGTGCTGAGGTAAGTCCTAGGACCCCTCCCATGCTGGTCCAGTTGCTTTACTGCTGTGCTGCCACCTAGCCTTCTGTGACTCCTTTTTTTTTTCTTGGAGACGATTTTTTGCTATAGGACGCGTGTGCTCGCCAGAAAGACAGAGAGAGACACAGAGACAGAAAGTGAGAAATCACCCCAACAGGAGTGA
Organism: Tupaia belangeri chinensis; assembly: GCF_000334495.1. Lineage (NCBI taxonomy): Eukaryota > Metazoa > Chordata > Mammalia > Scandentia > Tupaiidae > Tupaia > Tupaia belangeri. The sequence goes on along the minus strand of NW_006159730.1, from coordinate 1,980,702 downwards.
TCAGCACGCACTCAAACACACCTGGTGTGAGTTTAAGCCACTGGTTCTGGGTCTGGAACGGCAGTCGACTACATGGGAGTCCAGCAACAAAGGCATTATGCCATCTGCTGGTCCCCTGTGACTCCTTTTAAATACTTTTGCTGCATGAATTCAGTCACATGCAAGGCACAGTGCTTTCGTGTTTTCATACATCTTTTATTTTTTTAATATTTTTTAATTAAAAAGAGATTTATTTAATTTTATTTATTATTAATATTATTTTAATTTGACCAGTGAGAGAGAGAAAGAGAAAGTGAGAAAGCAAGCCACCAGGTCTGAGACTTGAATCATGGTTGGCCATGTGGGAATCCAGTGCCTCAACTGCCATGCCACCTGCCGGTTCCTATTTATTTAATTTATTTTATTTTATTTTTTTCAGTTTGCTATAGGGCACATGCGCTTACCAGAGAGAGAGAGAAAGTGAGAAAACAAGCCATCAGCTCTGGGACTTGAACCTGATGGACCATGTGGAAGCACCTTAACTACCACGCCACTTGTTGGCCCTATTTTCGTGCATCTTACATTCAGACTTACATATGTTTAAGGAGAAATGAAGTAAGCCCATTTCCTCCATACTCCATTCAAGAGGGACCAGCTGGGGGCCAGCTGGTGGCGTAGTGGTTAAGGTGCTGGACTTCTACATGGCTGACCGTGGTTCTAGTCCTGGACCTGGTCGCTTGAAACTCAGGCTGGGTGTGTGCATCCCCAAAACCCCAAGAGGAAAATAGAGGAGAAAGGATTGCAGCGTAGCCCTTCCCCCTGGGGGGTGATTTCTCTCTTTCTGTCTCTCTGGTGAGCCCATGCGCCCTATAGCAAAAATCTCTTAAGAGGGGACAGCTGAGTGGGAGGCCATATCCAAGACCTGGCTGTCTCAGAGTCTTCTCCGTTTCCATATTGACACACGTGGGCCCTGCAGGTTCTGCCTTAGATTTAGTTTGGTATGTGCTTTGGGGGAAACAGAAGCTCAAGAGGTCAGGCTGACCAAGGGGAGGTGATTCCTCCTCTCCAAAACCCCTCTGGGTGCAGCCCTCTGATCACACAGAGATATCAAAGCAAAATTGCAAGTGCTCTAGGAGTGTAAAAGCCAGTCACTAATTAAGGCTGGATGTCTATGACTGATTTCAGAATCCAGTCCGGGATCTGGTTTGCGAGAGGAGCAGAAGTTACACCTGATGCCTTATGGTGTAAGACTTGAGCAAATATTTGAAATGTTCTGATTTGGTTTGGGCTTGGGCAGTATGGAAGATACTGATTTTTGAGGAAAGAGTAATCTGACTCTTATTCTGCCTTGTTTCTGATTTCCAGCCTTAAATGACAGTCGGCCATCTTACAGGGCTTAGTAGCCAATAGGATATTTTAGGTCTAACTTATATTTAGTGAATTTTTTAAAAAAGAATTATTGAATTTAATTTATTATTATTTTATTTTCTCCCATAAGGTGCATGCATTCCCCAGAGAGAGACGGGGGAGGGGAGTGAGAAAGTATGCCACCACGTTTGGGATTCAAACCATGATTGGCCATGTGGGAGTTCAGTGCCTTAACCACCATGCCACCCTGTGGTCCCATAGTGAAATCTTTTAAAAAGCAACTTAAGGGACCAGCAATTAGCGTAATGGCTATGTC
>NW_006159730.1:1972895-1978803 GCF_000334495.1 Tupaia belangeri chinensis | reverse complement strand
ATTTTATGAATTTTTTTTTTTTTTTTTAGAGAACTTTTTGCAGTAGGGCACGTATACTCACCGGAGAGACAGAGAGACAGAAAATGGGAAATCATCCCCTGGGAAATGACCATGCTGCAATCCCTTCTCCTCTTAAGCTTTTGGGCATGCACACACATGTGCCTGGTATGAGTTTTAAGCCACCAGGTCCAGGACTTGAACCACAGTAGACTACATAGAAGTCCAGTGACATAGCCATCACGCCATTTGCTAGTCCCTATTTGGTTAATTTTTTTTTAACAGAGATTTTTGCTATAGGGCATGTGCCCTTGCTGGAGATACAGAGAGAGACAGGGAGACAGAAAGTGAGAAGTCATTCTCCAGGGGGATGACCACACTGCAATCCCTTCTCTTCCATTTTCCTCTTAGGATCTTGGGCACACACACACACACACGAACCTGGCATGAGATTTTTAAGTTGCTGGGTCCAGGACCTGAACCATGGTCGACTACATGGGAGTCCAGCAGTGTAACCAGTTTGCCATCTGTTGGTCCCTTTAGTGAAGTTTTTAAAAGTGCATATCTGGGGGCTGGTAGGTGGTAGGGTGGTTAAAGTGCTGGACACTCACACATGGCCAACCACTGTTTGAATCCTGGACCTAGTGACTTGCCTTCTCATGTACCCTTTCTCTCTGGTCAAATTAAAAAAAAAAAAAAAAAAGAATAAATAGGTAAAATAAATAAATAATTCTTTAAAAATGAAAAGCGCTGGGACCAGCAGTTAGCGTAATGGCCATGTCACTGGACTCTCATGTAGTTGACAGCAGTTCAAGTCCCGGACCCGGTGGCTTAAAATTCACGCTGGGCACATGTGTGCATGCCCAAGATCCCGAGAGGAGAATGGAGAAGGGATTGCAGCATGACGATGTGGGGTGATTTCTCTCTTTCTTTCTCTCTGTCTCTCTCTGTCTTCCTGGTGAGCTCAAGCACCCTATAGCAAAAACCTCTAAAAAAATAAAATAGAAAAAAAAGTGCATACCTGGGAACCAGCAGATGGCATAATAGTTAAGGTGCTGGGCTCCCATATGACCAACAGTGATTCAAGTCCTGGACCTGTTGGCTTGAATCACACACTGGGCAAAGGTGTGTGTGTGTGTGTGTGTGTGTATTTATATATGTGCAGTCATGTGTGTGTGTGTATGTGTGTATGTAACAGTCTTCCTATCAGAATGGAGGAAAAAAAGATTGCAGCGTGGCCATCCCTTCTGGGGAGTAATTTCTCACTTTCCCTCTGTCTTTGTCCCTCTCTTACGCGCACACGCACCGTGTGGCAAAAACCTTAAAAAAAAGTGCATACATATATGGCCAGCCAGTGGTGTGGTGGCTGAATCTCACATGGTAGACTGCGTGGTTCAAGTTCTGGACCCCGCGGCTTGGAAAAACACCAGCCATGTGTGCATGTGTGTGCGGAAAATGAAGGAAAAGGGATTATGGTGTGACTTCCCTGTGGTGGATGCTTTCTCACTTTCCTTCTCTCTCTGGTAAGTGCATGAGCCCTTGATAAATTGGGGGGGGAAATGCATACCTATGTGTAACCTGAATTCCTAACAAGGTTATGTACCTTATCCTGGAAAGTTCCCTTTTGTTCTTTCCCAGGCAGCAGCTCTGGTCTCCCCCTACTCCCCTCCACCCCTGAGGTAACCACTATTCTGATTATAGATTTTCCTTTTGTAGAGTTTCACATAAATGGAATCAGATAGTATGTAGTCATTTTTTTAAAAATGTAAACTGTTTTTATTTTAATTTATTTACATTTTTGCCATAGGGCATGTGCGCTCTCCAGGGACAGGAAGAGGGAAGGTGAGAAATCACCCCCTGGGGGATAGCTGTGCCAGGATTTGGGGCATGTGTGCACATGATTTTTCAAACCACCTGGTCCAGGACTCAACCATGGTCGGCCCTGTGGGAGTCTAGCACCTTAGGCATCGTGCCACATACTGACCCCCAGTATGTAGTCTTTTTTATGAAGATTCATCCTCCCATGGCCCAGCAGGTGGCGTGGTGATTAAGGGTGCTGGACTCCCACATGTCCGACTGCGGTTCAAGTCCCAGACCTGGTGGCTTGCTTTCTCACTTTCCCTCTCTCTCTCTCTCACTTTGTCCCTCTTTGGTCAAATTAAAATCAATAAAGTTAAATAAAATAATAATTCTTAAGAAAAAAGGAGCCATTCTCTCAGCTTAATGGTCCTGATTGATCTCTGTTTTGTTACTATCAATAGTTTGTTTCTTTTTTATTGCTGAGTAGTATTTCATTGTATGATTATGCCATAATTTATCCATTTTCCCTAGACACCCAGGATGTTTCTAGTTTATGGTTATCACAAATAAAATGTCTATGGGGCTGACAGGTGGCATGGGGGTTAAAGATGCTGGACTCCCACATGGCCGACTGCGGTTCAAGTCCTGAACCTGGTAGCTGGCTTTCTCACTTTCCCCCTCTCTCTTTCTCTGTCTCTCTGATCAAAATGGAAAATAATAAATAATAATGAATAAAGTTAAATAAAATAATTCTTAAAAAAAGTGTCTAAATATCCATGCCCAAGTTTTATAATGCTTTTTTTTTTTTCTCTCAAGTTCGTATATATGAAAAAGGAATGGTCGATTCAGGATACATTCATTTTATGGGAGATTTTCCTAAAATGATTGTACCACTTTATACTCCTACTAAAAACATGAGACAGTTCTGGTTTTGCCACATCATTGCCAACATTTGCTATGTTGTCTGTTAAATTTTAGCTCTTCTGGTAGTATGTAGTAGTATCTTGTAGTTTTAATTTGCACTTCCCTGATGACTAATGGTGAACACATTTTCATATACTTATCAACTTCTGTGAAGTATCCATCAAATCTTTCATGTTTTTCAAGAATTGGATTGCTGGGGCTGGCAGGTGTCGTGGTGGTTGGAGTGCTGGACTCCCATATAGCTGACTGTGGTTTGAGTTTTAAGCCGTCGGAGGAAAAAGAATTGTAGCATAATTAACCCCGTTGTGTGGGGGGTGCTTTCTCGCTCTCTGTCTCTGGAGTGAGAGCATGTACCTTCTTGCAAATAAAAAAATAAAAATAAATCTTTGTAGGCCAGCAGGTTGCATAGTGGTCAAGGTATTGGACTCCCACATGGCTGACCTTGGTTTGAGTCCTGGACCTGGCAGCTTACTTTTTCATTTTCCCTGTCTCTGTCTGTCTCTCTTGGTGAGTACGCATGCCCTATTGCAAATTAAAAAAATAAATAATAAATAAATAAATCCTTGTAATTTAACATGCCAGAACCATTGTCAGTGGTTGCCTTTTTTCTAGTTATGGGTCACATTTTCCTGTTTCTTTTTCTTTTTTTTAGAGAATTATTTAATTTAATTTATTTATTGATTTTATTTTAATTTGACCAGAGAGAGACACACACACACATAGGGGGTGGGTAGAAAGTGAGAAAGCAAGCCACCAGGTCTGGGATTTAAACTGTGATCAGCCATGTGGGAGTGTCCAGTGCCTTAACCACCACACCACCTGCCGGTCCCCTAAATGTTCCTGTTTCTATATTGTCTAAGAACTATAGATCATATCTCTGATATTGTAAATAACATGTTATAGAAACTCTAGATGTTTTAGTTTCTCTGTAGAGTGCTAATTTTGTTTATTTATTTATCAAGAAGTTAACTTAGTTGGACTCAAAACTGAACTCTTTCTCTCTTCAGTAAATGGCAGCTAAAAATCTCTGATCAGTTATTTTTGCTTAATGTGGACTGCTTATTCCCCGTATATGCATAGTTCATGGTTCAGCCATTGACTCAGGCTGTTCAAGTGCAGAATTTGGGGTTCTGCCTCGATGGCCGTATCCTTTCCAGCATCACTGCTGTCATTTTCCAACTGTTAAAACCACTCGAAACTCTGTCCTTAGATGCTTAAAGCCAGTAAGACTGTGGGTTTCTACCAAAGTTCTATCCTCCTGGCTTGGCCCCTGTTGAGTCCATCTCTTAGGTGTAGAACTGTAAAAAATGGGAAATTTAAGGGCCAGCAGGTAGCATGGTAGTTAAGGTATTGGACTCCCATGTAGACAACCATGGTTTGAGTCCCAGACTTGGTAGCTTGTTTACTCTTTCTCTCTCTCGTGAGCCCATGTGCCCTATAGGAAATTTAAAAATATTAATACATCTAATTAAATAAATAATACTTTTTTTTTTTTTTTATTGAGAAACTTGGGCTAGACTGTGGCATGGTGATTAAGGTGGCTGGATTCCACACGACTGAGTTCCAACCTGGTTGTTTGAAAACTACGCTGGGTTCATGTGTGTGCATGCCCAAAATCTCGAAAGGAGAAAGAAACGAGAAGGGCCTGTGCCATAACTGTTCCCACCTTTCCTCTCTGTCACTTTCTGAGGAGTGCGCGTGTCCTCTGTCAAAAACTGAAAAACAAAATAAAAAATGGGAAACTTACCCAGTACTGTTCCCTTCAGACTGCCTCTGGAGCACTGGTTTTAGTTGTCTTCAGTACCTTCAGGTAGTAGTGTTTTATATTTTATTCAAGGTTTATAATGGGTTGTTTGCAAGAGAGTCGGTCTAGTAAGATCTAGTTCACCACTATTGGAAGCAAAATTCTATGAGTCAATGTTTTTTTTTTTTTTGAGATTTTTCACTGTAGGGCGCGTGTGCTCGCCAGACAGACAGAGAGAGACATAGAGACAGAAAGTGAGAAATCACCCCCCAGGGGGGATGGTCACGCCGCAATCCCCTCTCCTCCTCCTTTCTCCTCTCGGGCTCTTGGGCACGCACGCACACGCGCCCGGCGTGAGTTTTAAGCCACCGGGTCCAGGACGTGAACCGCGGTCGACTACGTGGGAGTCCAGCGACATAGCCATTACGCTAACTGCTGGTTCCCTATGAGTCAATGTTTTTAATTTCCATCTTTTCTCCTTTTTTTAAGAGTTTTTTTGCCTTAGGGTATGTATGGTAACCAGAGAGAAAGAGATAGAGACAGTGAGAGGGAAGGTGAGAAATTACTCCCTAGGGGAAATGGCCATGCCACAATCCTTTCTCCTCCATTCTTGTCTTGGGGCCTTAGGCACAAGGTCATGCGCCCAGCATGAGTTTCGAGCCACCGGGTCTGGGACTTGAACCATGGTCGGCTATCTGGGAGTCCAGTGATGTAACTGGTACACCATCTGCTGGCCCGTTATCTTCTCTTTTAAAATGTCATTCAAGTGATGAGAGAAGTCTAACCAGGGAGAAAATAATGGCTTTGACAAGATCATCTAGACAGATACATAAAACAAAGCTTCTCTTTCTGTCTTCCATGGGGCAGATTTTGGCATCTCTTTAGGCTTTTCTTTTCTTTTAGAGGTTTTTGCTATAGGGCACATGCACTTGACAGAAAGACAGAGAGAGACGGAGAGACAGAAAGCAAGAAATCACCCCCCAAGGGGGGATGGCCACATCGCAATCCCTTCTCCTCCATTCCCCTCTTGCTCGGGATCTTGGGCATGCATGCACATGCGCCCGTCGTGAGTTTAAGCCACCAGGTCCAGGACTTGAACTGTCGTTGACTACATGGGAGTTCAGCGACATAGATATTACCCTAACTGCTGGTCCCCATCTCTTTAGGTTTTTCTAGGTTGATTATCTCTTTTCTTCCATTACACCATGATCTGGATAAATTCTGCTCATTTTGCAGATAGGCAGTGGAATCAAGGCTGCCAGATGGCTGATACTGCTTGGGTTCCTGCCTTTCACTGTGTTCGCAGCAGTCCTCCCGGGTTCCTGTGAAGGGTCTGTTATTTCTCACCAGCTGGAGCCCGCCTGCGCTCATACTCCTCTGGAGGCTATCAGGTTCCCTCCAGGCTTCTGGCCACTCCAAGGCCTAGGAAATGGCAGAAACAGC
>NW_006159730.1:1907238-1972877 GCF_000334495.1 Tupaia belangeri chinensis | reverse complement strand
TGAACCTTCCCCCAGGAGCCTCCCAGCCATATTTTTCTAGTTTTGTTCTGCCAGATGTTGCCCTTTACCTTATTCTGCTCAGGGCAGCTAAAGGGTCTAGTCTGAAAGAGCCCAGAGGGCTCCCCGCTGGCTGTCTTGGCAGCATACTGCTGTTACCAAGATGGATGATCTGTGTGTGGCAGCAGGGTGGTGAAAGAGTGGGCAAAGCTCCATGGTTTGGGTTCCCAAATAATGGATGAAGATCGTCAGGACCAGCAGATAGTGTCCTGGGTTATGTTGCTAGACTCCCAAGTGGCCAACCACAGTTTAAGTCCCCTAACCAGTGGCTTGAAACTGAAGCTGGGGGTGTGTGCATGTGTGCCTAGAATCCCAAGAGGAGAATGGAGAAAAGATTGTGGCATGGCCATCCTGCCTGGGGAGTGATTGCTTACTTTCTGTCTCTCTGTTTCTCTCTGCATCTTTGGCAAGTGAATGCACTCCATAGCAAAAATCTCTCTTTAAAAAAAAAAAAGAAGAAGAAGAAGAAGAAGAAACCTCAAGTTGCTGCCACATAGCATGGAGGTGCTCTGAGGTGCAAAAAGCCAGTAACTGAGAACCAGCTGAGATTCCTCCATGCTTTTCCTCACGTGCCAGGCCTGTAGGTTCACCAAATCCCAATAGGCTGATCTCCGGGTCTCTCAGATCCATCTCTTTGTTTCCATTTCTGCTGCTAGGTCTTGTCCACCCAAAAGTTCACCATTTCCTACCTGAATTATGGCTCCAGCTTCCTCCCTGTTTGTGGTACCCCTCATGCTCTCTGGTCTGGCCCCATGCGCCCCAGTCCGTTTTCCATCTTGCAGGTGGACACTCATGACATTTGAAAGGTAGAGCTGGTTCTGTTCATCTGCCCAAATCCCTTCTACTGCCCTCCTTAGCTTTTGGAGAAAAATCCAGAGCTTTTCACATACTGCAAGGCTCGCTCTTTCTTTTATTTATTATTATTTTTAAAAGAATCATTTTATTGAGACCAGCAGGTGGTGTGATGGTTAAAGGCATTGGATTTCCACATGGTCGACTGTGGCTCGAGTCCTGGACCTGGTGGCTTGCTTTCTCCCTTTCCCTTTCTCTCTCTCTCTCTGTCTCTCTCTGGTCAAATTTAAAAAGTAACAACAAATGGAATTAAATAAATAAATTATTATTTTTAAAAAGATTCATTTTATTTAACTTTATTTATTTATTTAAATTTTACCAGAGAGGGACAGAGTGAGAGTGAGAGTGAGAGAGAGAGAAACAAAGCAATAAAGCAAGAAACCAAGCTGTCAGGTCCAGGACTTGAATCATGGTCGGCCATGTGGGGGTCCAGCACCCCTAACCAACATGCCACCTGCTAGCCCTTTTTATTTTTTCAGTTTTGCTGTAAGGCATGTGCACTGGCCAGAGAGACCTTGAGCTAGTTAATTAACCCCTCTAAGCTCTATTGTCTTCAAGGGGAGGAATAAGGACAGAACAGCCCCTTTGCCTGTTATTTTGGAGGTAAGGTATTTGAAGCCCTTAGCTTGTTTCCTGGTCCAGAGTCAACTTCATAAAAACAACAAATGTCAGCAGGTGGTGTGGTGGTTAAGGCACTGGACTTTCACATGGCCAACTGTGATTTGAGTCCCAGACTCGGTGGCCTGAAAATCACACCGGGCATGGGACCAGCAGTTAGCGTAATGGCTATGTTGCTGGACTCCCACGGAGTCTACCGTGGTTCGTGTCCTGGACCCAGTGGCTTAAAACTCACGCCGGGCGCGTGCGCACGCGTGCCCAAGATCCCAAGAGGAGAATGGAAGAGAAGAGACTGTGGCATGGCCATCCCCCCTTGGGGGTGTTTCTCGCTTTCTGTCTCTCTGTCTCTCTCTGTCTGTCTGGCAAGCGCACGTGCCCTATAGCAAAAACCTCTCCAAAAAAAAAAAAGAAAAATAAATCACACCTGGCATGTGTGCATGCGTGCCCAAAATCCCCAGAAGAGAATGGAGGAGAGGAAACTGGCATGGCCATACCCCTCGAGTGGTGGTTTCTCACTTTCTTTCTCTCTGTCTCTCTCCAGCAAGCGTATGCGCCCTATGGCAAAAATGTAAAAGACAAAAACACAAGAAATGCATGGCGATTTTAGCATGAATGGAGAAGAGACTCAGTCCTCCTGCCTCCGCCTCCAAATAGCTGCAATTACAGCTGTGTCATCATGACTGACTGTCATCATGCCTAATGCCATCATGCCTTACTGTGTCATCATGCCTGTGTCATCACACCTGGCGGTGTCTTATCTTTTTATTGTTTACCAGGTGTCTTTTGAAGAACACTTCTAATTTTAATTAAGTCCAATTTATCATGTTTTCTCTATTGGTTAGGTTTCTGTTGTACCTCTCTAAGAAATCTTTGCCAGCGCCAGCAAGTGGCCCAGTGGTTAAAGCGCTGGACTTCCACATGGCCAACCACAGTTTGAGTCCCAGATCTGGCAGCTCTTGCTCTCTCACTTTCTCTCTCTCTCTGCTCAAATTAAAAATAAATAGGGGCCGGCAAGTGGCATGGTGGTTAAAGGCGCTGGACTCCCACATGGCCGACCACGTTCAAGTCTCGGACCTAGTGGCTTGCTTTCTCACTTCCTCTCTCTCTCTCTCTGTGTCTTTCTGATCAAACTGGAAAATAATAATGATAATAATAATAAATAAAGTTAAATAAAATAATTCTTAAATAAATAAATAAATTTTAGGGGCTAACAAGTGGCATGGTGGTTAAAGGCACTGGACTCCCATTTGGTTAATCACAGTTCGAGTCCTGGACCTGGTGGCTTGCCTTCTCACTTTCTCAGTCTCTCTCTCTGTGTCTTGCTATGGTCAAATTAAAAACGATAATAATGAGGGCCAGCAGGTGGCGTGGTGGTTAAGGGCTCTGAATACTCCCACATGGTTGACTATGGTTCGAGTCCCAGACCTGGTGGCTTTCTTTCTCTCTTTCTCTCTCTCTCACTCTGTCCCTCTCTGGTCAAATTAAAATAAATAAAAATAAATAAAGTTAAATTTTAAAAAATAACAATAATGATAAACAAAATAATGGAAATAATTCTTTAAATTTTATTTTAACTTTATTTATTTTTATTTATTTTAATTTGACCAGAGAGGGACAGAGTGAGAGAGAGAGAAAGAGAGAAGGAAAGTGTGAAAGCAAGCTGGTAGGTATGGGACTCGAACCACGGTCAGCCATGTGGGAGTCCAGTGCCCCTAACCACCATACCACCTGGCAGCCCCTAATAAATAAAAATAAAAAAAAATAAAGAATGTTCAAAAAAGAAAAGTTCACCAAGATCTCTTCTTTTTAAGTTTACTTTTTATCATTTGAAACAGGGATATACACCCCTGACAGGTTCTCATCATGCTGTGATCTCCCCTGCTCTCTGGCCTATTAGCTGGTCGGGATCACGGACATGCCTGAGGGTGCCCACATGGCATTCAGGTTTGCCCAGGACCCAAAACGGAGCCTTCTATGTGGCTCTGATGGTGTGACTGGGACCACAGAGTTTGTTTTTTAAAATTTTTAAGAATTATTTAATTTTATTAATTATTATTATTATTTTAAAAAATTTTACTATAGGGCATGTGCACTCACCAGAAACAGAGAGAGAGAAATTGAGAAAGCAAGCCGCTAGGTCCGAGCTCCCACTGTGGTTGGCTGTGTGGGAGTCCAGTGCCTTAACCACTATGCCACCTGCTGGCCTCCCCCACCCAGAGAATTTTATCCTATCTTTTCTTTTAGAAATGTTATACTTTTAGGTTTAACATTGAGATCTATGATGTGTCTCAAGTTAATTTTCATATATGGTACAAGTTATGGTTCCTTTTTCTGTTCTTATTTTTAAAGGTTTTTGCCATAGAGTACTTGTGCTTGCCAGAGAGAGAGAAAGTAAGAAATCACCACCACTACCCCCCCCCCCAGGGGGATGGTCATGCCACAGTCATTTCTCTTTCATTTTCCTCGGGAATGTTGGGCATGCACACACAAGTATCTGGCGTGATTCTTTAGCTAATGGGTTCAGGACGTTGAACGGTAGTCAGCCACTCAGGAATCCAGTACTTTAACCATCACACCTCCTGCTGTCCCTGAGGTTCTTTTTCTTTTGCATGTGGATGTTCAGTTGTTCAAGAACCATTGTTGAGGATCTGACAGGTGGTATGGTGGTTATGGGCACTGGACTCCCATGTGGCCGACTGTGGTTCAAGTTCTAGACCTGGCAGCTTGCTTTCTCACTCTTTCTCTCTCTCTTTCTCTCTGGTCAAATTAAAATAAATAAATAAAGTTAAATAAAATACTTCTTTTTAAATAAAAAAGAACCATTGTTGAAAAGACTGACCTTGGGGCCAACAGATGGCATAGCGGTTATGTTGCTGGACTCTCACATGGCCAACTGTGGTTTGAGTCCTGGACCCAGTGACTTGAAACTCACACTGGGCATGTGTGTGTATGTGCCCAAGATCCTGGGAGGAGAATGGAGGAGAAGGGATTGCAACCAGGCCATCTCCTAATGGGGGGATTTCTCACTTTCCCTCTCACTGTCTTTCTAAATTTTTTGAACAACTCACTTGCCCTAAGGCAAAAACAAACAAACAAAAAATCCTAAAAGAACAAAAAGAAAAGACTGCCCTTTCTCCATTGAATAACTGTGGCCGTTTGTATAATATCAACCTAGCACATGTGTGGAAGCCTATGCCTAGGTTACTCTGTTCTTGATTATCAATATATACCTGTCCTTTCACCAGTACTACACTGTCTGCATTACTGTAGCTGTGTAGTAAATCTTGAAATCAGGTATAGTTTGGCTATTATGGGTCCTTTGCTTTTCCATATAAACTTTGGAATCAGCTTGTCCATTTTGAAAAAAAAAAAAAAAAAAGAAAATGTCCTTTTTTTCCCCTTGGGTTGTGTTAATTCTATAGATCAATTTGGGGCAAATTGTCCTTTTAACAACATTGGGTCTCCTGATCTACGGAGACAGTAAAACTTTCTAATCTTCTTTGTTTCTGACTGTGTGTTACAAATGTAAATGTTGACCTTTGACTCCCCAAGTCTTTGATGGCCTTCTGTGAAACCGAATGCCTTCCAGATACCCAGGAGTATGCACTGCAGGTGCCTGAGGGAGCAGAGGAATGGAAACCCCAGGACCCATTTAAATTCTCAAGAGGCACAGGGCAACTGAGGATCAAAGGAGGAACAAGTCTTTTGGAGAGAATTCAAAGATCCTTATCAACCAAGAGGGAAAGATATTTTGAAATGCAACAAAAGACCACCTCAGTCTTAAGTTTTGTTTTGTTTTTGTTTTTTTTTTCGGAGAAGTTTTTGCTATAGGACGTGTGTGCTCGCCAGACAGACAGACAGAGACATAGAGACAGAAAGTGAGAAATCACTCCCCAGGGGGGGATGGTCATGCAGCAATCCCTTCTCCTCCATTCTCCTCTCAGGATCTTGGGCACGCACACACACGTGCCCAGTGTGAGTTTAAGCCATCGGGTCTAGGACTTGAATCACAGTTGACTACATGGGAGTCCAGCCATGTAACCATTTTACCATCTGCTGGTTCCTCCCAGTCTTAAGTTTTGTTTTGTTTTTGTTTTTTTTTTCGGAGAAGTTTTTGCTATAGGACGTGTGTGCTCGCCAGACAGACAGACAGAGACATAGAGACAGAAAGTGAGAAATCACTCCCCAGGGGGGGATGGTCATGCAGCAATCCCTTCTCCTCCATTCTCCTCTCGGGATCTTGGGCACGCACGCACAAGCACCCAGCGTGAGTTTTAAGCCACCGGGTCCGGGACACGAACCGTGGTCGACTACGTGGGAGTCCAGCGACATAGCCATTACACTAACTGCTGGTTCCCATCTTGAGAGGTTTCTTTGCTATAGGGTGCATGTGTGTGCTTGCCAGAAAAACAGAGAGAGACTGAGAGACAGAAAGCGAGAAGTCACCCCCCAGGGGGAATTAGCAGTTCATTACTATTGTAGACCTCACATGGTACCGGGCCAGGCACCCCAGACATAGAACCCAAGTCTTTTATCTCAGACTGTCCTGGACTGATGGTCCTTTGACCACTTCGATTTCATATATTGAAAAAATCACAACGGTCTTAGACATAGAAACAACTTTCTTTTTCCTTTTTTAAAAATAATTATTTTATTTAACTCTATTTATTTTAATTTGACCAGACAGGGACAGAGTTGGGGGAGGGTGAGAAAGCAAGCTGCCAGGTCCAGGACTTGAACTGTGGTTGGCCATGTGACAGTCCAGCATCCTTAACCACCATGGCACCTGCCAGTCCCAGCAACTTTCCTTTTCATTAGGGCTATCTTTGTGTGACCCATGCATGAATTGTTCATATTCAGTCAGATATGATTGTCTCCATGAGTCCATGACACCTAACTTCTCTTCTAAGTGGCCAGCCCCTCCTGTCTCTGGACTTTAGCTTTAAAGTGCGGAATGGACTTTAAATAGCACATAATGTGCTATTCTTGTCCCATATCCCATCGAATCATGGAATGATTCTCGTATGCCAGTAATTTGTGACCTCTTTCTTCCTGTTGTTTAATTTACAAATCATTCTTTTTGTTTTTGGAGAGATTTTTGCTATGGATGGCATGTGCTTGCTGGCGACACAGAGAGACAAAAAGTGAGAAATCATCCACCGGGGGAATGGCCATGCTACAATCCTTTGTCCTCCATTCTCCTCTTGGGATTTTGGGCACACACGCATAGGCACCCCAGCATGAGTTTCAAGCCCCTGGGTCCAGGACTCAAACCTCGGTCAGCCATGTGGGAGTCCAGCAATGTAATCATTATGCTATCCACTGGTCCCTACAAATCACTATTTCTTAAATATGAAATGACCCATATTATTTTAAATTTAGAGCAAATCAAAATTATATGTTAGGCCCAGTTGGTTGCAGGTGGTTAAGGTGGCTGAATCTTATGTGGCCAACCTGTTCTACACAAGTTCCGGACCTGGTGGCTTGAAAAATACGGGATGTGTGTGTGTGTGTGCCCAAAATCCTAAAAGGAGAATGGAGAAGCGATTGCAGGGTGGCCATCGCCCTAGGGGTGCTTTCTCACTTTCCTCTCTGTCTCTGGTGAGTGCATGTGCCCTGTAGCTAATTAAAAAGAAATACATATTTTGGGGCCGGCAGGTGGCATGGTGGTTAAAGGCACTGGCATGGTGTCCTGGCCCGCGGGACAGTAGAACAGGTTTCCTGAGGGAAGGAGTGAGAGACGGGACAAACGGCGCAATATCACAGCACAGAGATGACGCAGTGTCTCTTCAGGGTCGTCTCTTTATTGTAGGCAGCACGGAGATGACACAGTGTTCAGGGTCATCCGGAGCCGACACAATGTCGCCACCTCAGGGTCGTCTGGAGACTACGCAGTGTCACAGCTCAGGGTCGTCCCGAGACGGCGCGGTGTCACAGCTCAGGGTCGTCTTCTTCCTGGTCGTCTGGCGATTATGGGCCAGAGATCGTGCTTATGTACACATTGGTGGGCCGTGATTGGTTGTATGAAGGATAGCAAAAGGTAGGTTATGATTGGTTGCTTTGTGGACCAATCATGAGGTACCCAGACATGCAAATCTGAGGGATTCTAAGCTCACTGATTTGCTATGTGAAGTGGCCAATCAGAGTGTGGTGTTGAAGGTGAGGTTTTTGAAGGGGAGCCAATTGTGGCCTTTGTAATTGTTTGCTCTCTGAGCCTAAGATGGCAATAGTAAGAGACTCATGAAAAATGGCCTCGGCAGACTCGCTCGCTGGTGCACAGCCTCCCACAGCATGGTGGTTAAAGGCGCTGGATTCCCACATGACTAGCCATGGTTCAAGTCCCAGACCTGGTGGCTTGCTCTCTCACTTTCTCTTTTTCTCTCTCTGTCTCTTTCTGGTCAAATTAAATAATAATAACAAATGGAATTAAATAAATAAATACGTTCTAAAATATTTATTTAAAAATGCATATATAAAATACATATATTTTAAAATGGAAAGTTGTGTGATTTTTCTTCATTCCCATCTGAGAGAGGCACTTTGAGCCTCTGGGAGTTCCTTGACCAGAGGAGGGTCATCTATGCATCATGCTGAGGAGGCACCAGAGGTTTAAGGATTAGCCCACCCTGCATCGTGGTATGGAGCCTTTCCCATCTAATTGGGCTGAAGGCCCTTTACACAGAAAGAGAATGTTAGTAAGGGTGGAAGCTGACAGGATGAGGTATGGAATGTTCCTGAAGTTCTGTTCATAATTGCTCCTCCATTCCTGTTCTCGATTTTGGTTCCTGTTGTAACAGAGATCAAAAAATTACATCCAAGGAGTAGTTTTGGTGTCTGTTTTGTTTTGCTTTTGGTCACAGCATTTTCCAGAAACTTTTTTTAAAAAGATTTATTTATTTAATTCCTTTTGTTATTATTATTATTATATAATTTGACCAGGCAGAGACAGAGAGAGAGGGAGAAAGGGAAAGTGAGAAAGCAAGCCGCCAGGTCCAGGACTCAAACCACAGTTGGCTGTGTGGGCATCTTGTACTTTTAACCACCAAACCACCTGCTGGCTCTGCCAGAAACTTTTTATCTTAAACTTCCCATCATCTAACTTCCCACAAACCTCAGAGGGAATAAAAGTATGGTTTGCATTTTAAATGGTTATTGTAGGTCACATAAAATGGCCAGTCCCTGGACTGCAATAGCATTGGGAGATAGGACGGCCCTGAAAGCCCAGAACGGTGGTTTTTGTTTTCTTCTTATTTTTGAGAGATTTTTGCTATAGAGTATGTGTGCTTGCTGGAGAGACAGAGAGAGAGAGACAGAGAGAGAGAAAGTGAGATATCACCACCCAGGGGCAATGCCACAATCCCTTCTCCTCCATTCTCCTCTCGGGATTTTGGATGTGCACACACATGCCTTGAGTTTCAAGCTGCTGGGTTAGGGACTCAAACCGTGGTTGACCACGTGGGAGTCCAGCACCTTAGCCACTACGCCATCTGCTGGCCCCAGTGTCTTTGGTTTTTAAACTGACCTTAATCGTCAACCCCTGAAATTGTCTATAGTTATATTTGCTGGTTGAGAGCCTTGGATAATAAAAAGAACTTTGAGGAACCCTCTTTTTTTTTTTTTTGGAGAGGTTTTTGCCATAGGGCACATACACTCGCCAGAAAGACAGAGACAGAGAGACAGAAAGCGAGAAATCACCCCCAGGGGGGATGGCCATGCCACAATCCCTTCTCCTCCATTCTCTCGGGATCTTGGGCACGCACGCACGCACACACACACCCAGCGTGAGTTTAAGTCACCGGGTCCAGGACTGGAACCACGGTCGACTACATGGGAGTCCAGCGACATAGCCATTATGCTAACTGCTGGTCCTAGGAACTCTTTTTTTTTTTAAAGCCAGAGGGCATATGTACTTGCCAGAGAGAGACAGAGACAGAGAGAGAGAGAACTCTCCAATGGGGGCACACATGTACGTGTGTCAGTGTGTTTTTCACGTTACTGGGGCTAGGATTCATACTGAACTGTCAACCCCATGAGCTCTAGCTCCTCGCATAGCACTTAATGGCTGTGCCATGGGGCTGGCCCTTCGCTCGAGGGCATGTGCATTTGAGACAGAGAGAGAGGGAAAGTAAGAAATGACCTCTCGGGGTGATGGCTATGCCACAATCCCTTCTCCATTCTCCTCTTGGGATTTGAGGCATCCACACACACGTGCCCAGCGTGAGTTTTAAGCCGCTGAGTCTGGGACTCGAACCGCAGTTGACTACTTGGGAATCCAGCGACGTAATCATTATTCCATCTGCTGGTCCCAAGGAGGGAACCTTCTTAACTGTCTCTTAACTAAACTGGCCTATATTTTAGCACATTGTTCCTTTTTTTTTTTCAAAGAATTATTATTTTTTTACTTTATTTCCTTCTTTTAATTTGACTAGAGAGGAAAAGAGCAAGAGAGAGAAAGAGAAAGTAAGAAAGCAAGTCACCAGGTCTGGTGCTTGAACTGTGGTCTGCCATGTGTGAGTCCAGTGCCCTTAACCGTCATGCCACCTGCTAGCCCACTAGCACATTGTTCTTAAGAGTAACTCTTCTTTTTAGGAATGCCCTTAGACTTGAGCTAACTCACACAGTTTTATTTCTTATCTTTTCTTCTTATCCTTTTTTTTTTTTTTTTCTTTGAGAGCTTTTTGCTATAGGGCGCGTGTACTCACCAGAGAGACAGAGAAAGGCAGAGAGACAGAAAGCGGGAAATCACCCCCCAGGGGGGATGGCCATGCCACAGTCCCTTCTCCTCCATTCTCCTCTCGGGATCTTGGACGTGCATGCACATGCGTCTGGCATGTTTAAGCCTCCGGGTCTGGGACTTGAACCGCAGTTGACTACATGGGAGTCCAGCGACATAGCCATTACACTAACTGCTGGTCCCTTCTCCTTTTTTATTTTTTTAAAGAATCATTTTATTCAACTTCATTTTTATTATTTTTTATTTGACCTGAGAGACAGAAAAAGTGAGAAAAGAAGCCGCCTGGTCAGCCATGTAGGAGTCCGGTGCCTTTAACCACTACACCGCCCACTGGACTCTCTCTTTTTTGTTTTATTGGTTTTTTTTTGTGAGAGTGATTTTTGCTACAGGGTGCATGCACTTGTCTGAGAGACAGCAAGACATTGTGTTTCCCTCCCTCGGAGTGGGAGATGGCCATGCAGCAATCCCTTTTCCTCCATGCTCCTCTCGGGATTTTGGGCACGCACACACACACTCCCAGCATAAGTCTGAAGCCCCAGACACAGGACTTGAACCACAATGGGCAGTGTGGGAATCTATTACCTTAACCACTACGCCAACAGGTGTGCACTCTTTTTTTTTTTTTTTATTATTATTATAATTATTATTATTATTATTATTATTATTTTCCAGTCTGATCAGATTGAGAGAGAGAAAGAGAGAGAAAAAGAGCCACTGGGTCAGGGACTTGAAAGACGCTTGGCCTTGTGGGAGTCTAGTACCTTTAACCACCATGCCACCTGCTGGCTCCCCTCATACGCTGTTTTAAATAAAGCAGTTCCTTTGGGGAGTGCTTTGGAACAAACCCATTTCCCCTACACAGTCTAAGCCATTACTCTGGGCTAGGCAGGATGGTAGCCTCTGTTGTCAGCTTGCCTCTCCCCTGGTGAAACCTGTGGCAGTGAACTGAGGAGCAGGTCTTCAGGCTCCAGTATTTCTAGTCTGCTGCTCCTGGGCAGAGCTTGTGTTCTGTAAGCAGGGGTTCAGTGGAGGAAAGAAACCCTAACCTTTCGGCCACACTCACTGGGAATTGAGCCTCTTCAGCTTGAAGTTGGGGGGACTGAACAACTAGGAGCCTGCTTCTCCTGGTGAGATATGGAAGGCCGTGATCGGGAGCTGAGGAAGAGGCAGCTCTGATATCCTGGCCACACTGCACCTGAAGTGAGCTGGGGGTGTAGGGAGGGCTGAGGGCGGGAGCCAGTGCTGACTCACTTGTCCCGGACTCTCACAGTTCTTACCAAGTTTTAGTAGATTTTCTAGAATGTTTCTTCATTTGGTAATTCCCGTAGAACTTTTTTCTGAGGCTTTAAATACACTTTTTTTTTTTCCTAAATAATTTTCTCCAACTTTATTTTGCCAAGGAGTGAGTCCATGGAGTTAGCTTCTCACACTGACATCTCAAAGTGGAGCCAGATTAGCTGTTATATCACCGCATTGGCCCTGGGATGACGCCATGTAAAGCAGATGGGAAAACCTCCCACACGAGTGGCTGGATGCTTAATAGGCGTGGGACTGGCAAAACTTAGTTTTCTCTACTTATACACAGAAGAAAGGCAATTGTCTA
Organism: Tupaia belangeri chinensis; assembly: GCF_000334495.1. Taxonomy (NCBI): domain Eukaryota; kingdom Metazoa; phylum Chordata; class Mammalia; order Scandentia; family Tupaiidae; genus Tupaia; species Tupaia belangeri. Next base: position 1,961,013 of record NW_006159730.1, on the reverse strand, counting down.
TTCCTCTCCCCACTCAAAGGGCAAACATCTTTGCTGCTTAGAGACAGGATGGAAGGGATTCTGGGCTCTAACCTTTTGGAATGTAAATACATTTCTCAGGGGGGCAGATAAGCTCTGGAGGCTCCAGCTTCAGCTTTTTGAGGTAGAGGTTAGAGAGGTCTCCAAGGTCTGGGGCCTCATTTTCCCTTGAAATAGGAACGCTTGCCTCCTATCTCGAGCTCTCCTTCCATACAGTCGTGCACTATTTTCCCAAGGCTTGCTCTTTGCCCACAATCCCAAGTTTTCAGCAAAATTCATTCAGAAAGCACTAACTCACAAAAACATAAAACTATTTTCTCTACACCCCATAATTCCACCTCTTGTTTTTTCCCTATCATTAGTTACTGGTACATTTTCGTAATATGTCACTCTGTTAGTCATTTTGTTTTCATTTGATCAGCAGATGTCAAGACCAAATCCACTGGGTTTGTCTTTTTCTTTTCTTTCTTTCTTTCTTTTTTTTTTTTTTTTTTTTTTTTTTTTTTTGAGAGGTTCTTGCTATAGGGTGCTTGTGCTCACCAGAAAGACAGACAGACAGAAGGTGAGAAATCACTTCCCAGGGGGGATGACTAAGCCACAATCCCTTCTCCTCTATTCTTCTCCCAGGATCTTGGGCACGCACACACATGTGCCTGGCGTGAGTTTAAGCCACCGGATCTGGGACTGAAACTGCAGTCAACTACATGGGAGTCCAGCAACATAGCCATTACAACATCTGCTGGCCCCTGTCTTTTTTTTTTTTTTATAATTATTGTATTTAACTTTATTTATTCATTTATCTCATATCAATTTGACCAGAGAGAGAGAGAACGAGTGAGCAAGCAGGCTGTCAGGCCCAGGACTTGAACCGTGGTCTGCCATGTGGGAGTCCAGCATCCTTAACCACCAAACCATCTGCCGGCCCCCACTGGGTTTGTCTTTTTTTTGAGAGATTTTTGCTATAGGGTGTGTGTGCTCGAAAAAGTGAGAAATCACCCTCCTCAGGGGGGATGGCCACATCGTAATCCCTTCACCTCCATTTTCCTCTTAGGATCTTGGGCATGCATGCACATGCTCCCGGCGTAAGTTTAAGCCACCCGGTACAGGACTTGAACTGTGACTGACTATGTGGGAGTCCAGTGACATAGCCATTACGCCATTTGCTACTCCCCGTCTCATTGGGTTTGTCTTAACAGCACTTCTCTAGGTACTGCCTGCAGAACTCCGGGGCGGGACAAGGCCAACCCCCGGGTATTTGTTTCAGCCCCACTCTCCCCTGGACCATCCCCCGCTGTCTGGGTGAGCAGTCAGGCAGGATCAGTATGCTCAGTGGTCAGTTTGAGTTCCAAGCAGGTACCAAAGTGGCACTGGGCAGCCCCTTGGGAGAGCAGCCTGGGAGGGTGTTTTCCTTCTGAGAGGATGACTCCGGGAGCGGGTTCTCAAACACAAGACAGTTAATCCTCCCCCCTATCTCCCCATGATCTAAAGTTTCCTTTCTCTTCTGTCTTGCTCTCTGCCAAGATACTGGTCATGCACACATACACACTCGGCATGTTCTTCAAACAGCCTGGTCTGAGACTCGAACTGCACAGTAGGCCATGTGGGATCCAGCTGTCTTTTTTTTTTTTTTTAAGGTTTTGCCATAAGTCATGTGTGGTTGTCAGAAAGAGACAGAGACAGTGAGAAGGAAAGTGAGAAATCACCTCCCTTGGGGGATAGCCACACCAGAATCCCTTCTCCTCCATTCTCCTTCCATGATCTTGGGCATGTATGTACATACATGCCCTTGGTGTGATTTTCAAGGTACTAGGTCTGGGGACTTGAAGCGTGGTTGGCCATGTGAGTCTAGTGCCTTAACTACCACGCCACCTGCTGGCCCTTGAATCCAGTTCTTAACCACCATGTCACCGGCTGGCCTACAAAGCCATTTTTACTGTCCTCTTTTTCCCATAGCAAAGCTTTGCACACATGCCTAACAGTTAAATTAAGCACTTACAAAAATAAAATCACAGCTACAGAAGCCAGTTCCGCCCTGGAAAATGGGGCAAGCTGCAGGTGACAGGGTGGCACATTGCAGCCCTCCCCTCCCTGTTTGGCCTCGATGAGAAAAGGCCTCAGGACTCTCCCTGCCATTCACGCTCAGATCCCCTCACACTCCTCAGTAGCTCCATGTACCCCAGGTTCTGTGTCCCATCTCCATGTGGCACGTGGGTGCTGGTACCCAGCAGAGCTGCTCATGTCGGAATCTCCTCCCTCCACTCCCATGTCCTCTGTGTGTGGGGACTGGTGTAGTCCCCCAAGACAGTAAGATCAGGCTGAACGTCACCTGTGCATTTTGCTCTCCTCCACCCGAGTAGAAAGGGGACCAAGGATCTGTCCGGGAGCAGAGGCATGTCTCCAGGGTAGTAAGCTAGACCCTTTCCAGGGATGCTGAGCAGCTGGCTCTGAGGTCCTCATAGGCCTGCTCTGGGGGCAGGATTAACCCTCTCTCTTAGCTAGAGGAGAGAGCCACAGAACCTTCTCATGTCCCAGCTAAAGTCCACCTTTGAGCATTTCGGGCCCCTTCCCCTCCCATCTGGAGGAGAGAGCAAATCCTGCACCCCAGCCACAGAGCTCTCATCTAGTAAGTCATGTGACAGACAGGACCCCCCCTACCCCACCCCACACACATCCTTGCCACCACAGCTGCTGGGCCTTCAGTGTTCGTCTTTATTTTCTCAACATACATATGAGATGTTCTGGATCAGAGACAGATCCTCTGTTTACACAATAAGGTAATACTGTGTACTTAATTGTAACCTCATTCCTGGCCTCAGTGTTTATCCCAGGGACAATGGGATGAAAACCGGATAGAAAAACCTCCAGCTCTGATGGTCAGACACACCATAGCGGAGGGATGGAGGTTTTCTTGGGGCCAGTTTGTGGTGAGGTTGTTAAAGCGTTATATACCACATGGACAACTGTGGTTGGAATCTTGGACACAGTGCCTTGAAAAACATGTCAGGCACATGTGTGTGCCCCAAATCCTGAAAGGAAACTGGAGGAGAGGGATCATGGCGTGGCCATCCCCCTGAGGAGTGATTTCTCACTTTCCCTCCCTCTGTTCCTCCAGCAGTGCATGTGCCCTATGGCAAAAACCTGGGAAAAAAAGAAAAGAAAATAGATCTTCTGCACTTGCATGCAGGAAAAACAGGCAATTGCTTCCCTTTCCTTTGCTAAGAGGAGGGAGGAACACTGCCTGGAGACAGGATGGAAAGGACCCTCTGTCTTCCTCTAACATTTTGGAATATAAAGGCATCTGTCCTTGGCCTTTGTATTCCAAAGAATATAAAGATATTTATTTATATCAGCAGTCAGAGCAGCTTGAGTAGCTCCAGTTTTTTGCTCCAGACACGTCTCCAAAGTCCTGGACCTCGTTTTCCCTTGAAATGTGAACACACTTCAGAGTTAGGTAACTCTAGACTCTCTCACTATACAGGTAATAAAATAACTTAGCCGAAGATCCTAAGTTTTTAGCAGTTTTATCCAGAAAGTCCCTAACTCATTTTTTAAAAGAATTATTTTATTTACCTTTGTTTATTTACTTATTTTAATTTGACCAGAGAGGGAGAGAGCCAGAGAGAGAGAAAGTGAGAAAGTGAGAAAGTAAGCCACCAGGTCCAGGACTCAAACGGCCGTCGGCCATGTGGGAGTTCAGCGTCCTTAACCACCACGCCACCTGCTGGCCCCAACCCCTAACTCTTTAAAGCCAAAGATTTCTCTTCCCTTGCTGATCACTGCATCATTGGGCAACGAGAGATGCAGAACGGGTGTGAGTCATGACCTGGCAGTCTGCGCTGCTCCAGGCTCACGAGACGTGTCCTCGCTGCCCTAAAGCAGAACAGAGGCCTCATGCACTGTGCTGCAGGCCAGAGCCTGGAGAGTGGCAGCAAGGGGAGGAGGAGGCCTGTCACGAGGGTTCAGGAAGTCGAGAAAACCTTCGGCTTATTGGGAGTAGGCGTACTGTCTGTGGGCACTTGGGAGAGGAGCTATTTCGTGAGTAAATGGCCAACATCAGTTGTACATGCCTAAAAAGGAGGAAGAGGGGGCAAGAGAAGCAATAAGCTAGGAAGCAAGTGTATTGAAAAGAGAAGTCTAGGGGAGCTGGCGGGTGGCGTGGTGGTTGATGTGGTTGGGTCCCACAGACTGACCATGGTTTAGTCGTGGACCTGGTGGCTTGCCTTTTCACTTTCCCTTTCTCTCTCTGTCTCTTTCTGGTCAAATTTTTTAAAATACTCTTTTTTTTTTTTTTAAGTGATGTTGGAGCTCCTTATCTAGTTTAAAACCCATGAGAGAGAGGAAGAGAGAATACAGGGTTTGTCTGGAGTGGGGTCAGAGCCAGTGACCTTCAGCCTCTTTCCAGATTTCTCAGGAGTTGTGAACTTTACACCTGATTTCTAAGGTGTTATGAAAACATGCTGAAGTGCAGCCACATCTGCCCAGATGCAATAAATATGGGGCTTTCTGTGGTGAAGAAAAGGAAGTTTGCAGTCTTAAAGGTGAACAGTATGTCTTTCAGGTTTTTAACATCCTAGAAATGCTTCTCAGTAAAACTACATTTATGTGGATTGTATCCCTGGGTGGATTTTATCTTTGTAAAGTTAATATTTCAGAGACTATAAAGAGTCTGTAATCAACTTGGAAGCAGCTGGAGCATAGCAGACAGTCTGGGAGACGTGAAAGAGACCATTGATGCAGAATCCCCATGATGCTTTCCAGATTTGGGAAAGGGGGTTTAGAAGGGGGCCGACTAGGCAGCGCAGCCCGTGGAAGGGGCCTGGGAAGCACCTGTGGGCCCTGGCAGGCCTCCCTGGATTCTGCGGCAGGTCCTGTTCATTATTGTGGGTCACGCGGTCCCACTTCCCTCTGTAGGGAAGAAGCAGGCCAGGCTGCAATTTCTGTGATGTTTTTGGTAAAGTGTGCGTAAATGTGCAAAGTCTGGGGTCGAGGGTAGCCTTGCATGTGTTTTATTTCATGATGCAGGGCAGTGTCTCTCCCAGCTCTTGTCATTGTAAATCCCAGTCCTTTACGGAGTAGGGAGCCTCTACGGTCCCTTGTCCACCCCCAGACCGACCCAACAGAGAGACCTGGGGTCTAGGTGGATCCCAGCTTTTTCAGGACTGAAGGCAACTTTTTTCAACAAAATGGCAAGGAGCAGCCATTCTTAAATATAAACGGGGTTAGTTAGTATTTGTCTCTTTAAGTCCTGAGTTAACCTATGTTAACAGGGACACTGATGTATTGTCTCCATTTCATGAGTCTTCCTTTCAGGAAGTCCCGTTCCCAGGGCTGTAACCATAATCCCTTCGTGAGAGAGCTGCTCTGTGAAGAGCTGTAGCCGCCCTTATCTTCCTCTCTGTGGTTGCTACGTGTGGTGAGGAGATCGCGCCTTAGCCGGGAAAGCGCCCGTCACCTTTTTGGTACAGAGTTCTCCGAGCAGTTTCAGCTCAGAAAGACTAGTTGATGTTGGGTCTGCAGGTGGTATGGTGGTTAAAGGCACTGCATCCCACATGGCCAACTCTGCAGTTTTGAATCTTGGACCTGGCAGCTTGAAACACACGCTGAATGCATGTGCGCGCATGTGCGTGCCCAAAATCCTGAGAGGAGAGTAGAGGAGAAGGGATTGTGGCAGGGCCATCCCCCCTGGGTGTGTGTGCTGTTTCTCTCTGTCTCAGGCGTGTGCACATCTAAAAAAAAAAAAAGAAAAAGAAAACTTGTTGCCACTTCATCTCCTCTCAAAGTGGTATGGTATGAGTGGGTGTAGCAGCAGGGGTCTGACATCTCTTCTAAGGATCCCTCAGGGTGGCATTCTAGCTTCACGGGTTACAGCACTGGGAAGAAAACACCTAGTGGTCGTCAAATACGGACAATTCAGCTGAGCCCTTGGCAAGACAAACTTTTTGCTTACAGCCAAAAAAGTGAGGAGGCAATAGATGTCAGATGTCCTTGATTAGGTATTTTGATTAGAAATGTGTTTTGTTGGGAACCAGCAGTTAGCGTAATGGCTATGTCGCTGGACTCCCACGTAGTTGACCACGGTTCGAGTCCTGGACCCGGTGGCTTAAAACTCACGCTGGTCACGTGTGCGTACGTGTCCAAGATCCCAAGAGGAGAATGGAGGAGAAGGGATTGCAGCGTGACCATCCCCCCTGGGGGGTGATTTCTCGCTTTCTGTCTCTATGTCTCTCTCTGTCTGTCTGGCGAGCGCACGCGCCCTATAGCCAAAAAAAAAAAAACCTCCTCTCAAAAAAAAAATGTCTTTTGTTGCAGATCATAGGAAGCCCTCTGAAAAATGACTTGAACAATGAGGGGTGGATTTGCCTCTCCCATAACTGGAAGTTTGGAGGTAGAGGGCCTGGAGCAAGCACGCCTCCCCAGACACCTAGGCTCTTTCTGTTTTACCTTCCCTGGTGGGTCTATAGCATGCCTGTCACCTTGTAGTCATAAGATGGCTACCTCCCCTTCAAGAGCCAAGGGGAAAGAAAGAATCAAGGATGAAAGGGTAGAAGATGAAAGAGGGCATTAATATAAACCTCACTGACCGCAAGGATGTCACCTGTCTGCTGGATTTCAGTGAGGCAGGATGCTGAGGCTTTCCTGCCTGCACAGGAGAGGAAGGCAAGGGAAATGTGCCTGGGAATGTGTGTTGGACGGTTCAGTCTATGTGATCTGCCACACAAAGTGCATGTGCGTGTGTGCCCCAAGTCCCAAGAGAATGGAGAAGGGATTGCAGCATGGCCATCTCCCCAGAGGTGATTTCTCACTTTCACTCTCTGTCTCTTTCTGGTGACACACACACCCTATGGCAAAAAATCTAAAAAAACGAACTAAAAAACAGTTGGTTTGAATCATCCACATCCATCCAAGGCCTCCGTGCATCTCTACTGAAAATGAGGGTGGCAGTCATGGGGGAAGAGTGCTAGAGGCTCAAAGCCACCTCTAGGGAGAGCCACCTCTGTCTTCTCTCTGTATCCAGGTACTGTCTTACAACCAAATTGTGGGGTCTCTGTTGTAATTGGCCCAGAGCATCATGACTCAACTGATAATCAATTAGTGGATCTATCACTTGAAAAAGGTTGGAGGCTACTGATTTATTTATTTGGAGAAGTTTTTGCCTTAGGGCGCCTGTGCTCACTGGAGGGAGTGAGAGAGACAGACACAGTGAGAGGGAAAGTGTGAGAAATCACTCTGGGAGGATGGCCACGCCACAATCCATTCTCCTCCTGGGATCTTGGGCACGCACGCTTACGCGCTTGGTGTGAGTTTCATGGTGTCAGTCTGGGACTTAAACCACGGTCTGCCATGTGGGAGTCCAGTGATGTAACTGCTGTGCCATCTGCTGACTCTTATTTATTTATTTATTAAATGTAGTTTAACCTTTTCTTTTAAAAAAATATTTTTATTTAACTTGCTTTATCCATTTATTTTAATTTGACCAAAGAGAGATAGAGTGAGAGAGAAAGAGAGAAAGTGAGGAAGCAGCTGCCAGGTCCGGGACTCAAACCATGGTCGGCTATGTGGGAGTCCAGCACCCTTAACCACCATGCCACCTGTCAGCCCTTATTTATTTATTTTTAAAATACTTATTTAATTTTATTTTTTATTTTAAAATATGCTACAGGGCACGTGTGCTCAGCAGAGAGAGAGAAGTAAGACTGCAAGCCGCCAGGTCCAGGGACGCAAACTGCAGTAGACACGTGGGAGTCCAGCACCTCAACCACCACGCTACCTGATGGTTCCCGACCACTCATTTATTAACATTGAGGAGTCAAAGTGTGATTATTAAAGAGGATATCATTAAGGACTCTTGCTGATGAACCGCCCAGCCTTTTGTTTTTCAACGGAGGGCATTTCCTGTAAGGGCGCCATCTGTTTAGGAGTCCAAAATAAACATCACCAAAGCTCCAGAGAGAAAGAATTTCAGCTTCCTGGCAGATAAACCAACCGCCCTTAGTTCTGCAGCCAGCTTCTGAGTCCTGGTACTCTTGTTTCTAAATGTGGAGGAAAGTGTTTGCATTCTTTTGCTTTACTCAAATAAAAGGGAGACAGGGCTTGATTTTGTTGGGTGAAATCTTTTTGTTTCCATTTTGTTTGACTTTCTGAACCTATTTGAAGTAATTATTTAAACTTACTGAAGTTTTGCTTAGCATCTTATCTCTGATGAGGAGCACGTTGTTACAAAATGCTTCCATTTTTAAAAGTTCAGGATTCATTTTAGCGTTAAAAAAATTTAGTGGAAATTCTGTACTGGATAAAAGAGCAGTTTAAAAACAGGGAAGCTCCTTGGATTACTCTGAACAAAGCCTTCTTTTTTAAAACTAAACTTGAGTGTATCTGCAGGCTGTTTTATCCATGCCCTATTGTCATTTCTAATGCATGTAGAAGATACCTTTCCCACAGTGCGATTCAATACAGGCACCCAAAAAAGATGGTCTCAGATTTCACGTGTCTGGGTAATTAGCCGAGTTCAACTGGCTCAGCTAAACCAGTGGAGGTCAATAATGCATGAATTTCTGGCAGATGGCCTAGAACCGAGTCCATAAACACATTTGTGGGGACTAAATGTTTTTACAGTGAAGCTTATGTTTTAAGTATAAAGTAAGTAATATTAGGATTAGTTTTGCCTGGAATTTGATTTTATGACAAGTTCATGTTTTAGTATGACACAAAAAACAGCTTAGATGTGAATGTTTTCTGAATTTTCAAAGAAGTCTTTTCTCTGTTTTACACATTTGGTAGCACAATCTCTTGTGGATTTTTTTTTTTTTTTTTTTTTAAAGAATTATTTAGGGGCTGGCAGGTGATGTGATGGTTAAGGGTGCTGGACTCCCACATAGCCAACTGTGGTACTGTGGTTCAAGTCCTGCACTTGGTGGTTTGATTTCTCACTTTCCCTCTCTCCCTCTCACCTTGTCCCTCTCTGGTCAAATTAAAATAAAGTTAAGTAAAATAATTTTTTTTTTTAAAGAATTACTTATTTGGGGCTGGCAGGTGGTGTGGTGGTTAAGGACGCACTGGACTCCCACATGGCCTACCGCGATTTGAGTTCCAGACCTGGTGGCTTGCTTTCTCACTCTCTCTTTCTCACTCTCTCTCTATATCCCCCTTTGGTCAAATTAAAAATAAATAAATAAAGTTGAATTTTAAAAATTATTAATTTAATTTTATTATTACTATTTTAGATGTTTTTGCCTTAGGATACATGCTCTCACCAGAGAGAGAGAAGAGACAGTGAGAGGGAAAGTGAGAAATCACCCTCCCACGGGAGATGGCCACACTGCAATCCCTTCTCCATTCTCCTCCTGGGTATTGGGCATGCACACACATGTGCCTGGTGTTTCAAGCCACCAGGTCTGGGACTCCAATTGCAGTCAGCTTTGTGGGAGTCCAGCGCCATAACTGCTATGCTATTTGCTGGCCCCTATTATTATTATTATTATTATTAATTTGCTATCGGGCATGTGTACTCACCAAAGAGAGAGAGAGAGAGAGAAAGTGGAAAAGCATGCCACCAGGTCCAGGACTCAAACTGTGGTTGGACATGTGAGAGTCTAGTGCCTTACCACCTGCTGACCCCTGTCCCTGTAATTTTACTTCATTCAGATTTCAAAATTAAAGATGCTTTTGTAATTTTTTTTCCTAGTGGGTAAAGCAAACACAGAATTGGGTTGGGATCAGCAGTTAGCGTAATGGCTATGTCGCTGGACTCCCATGTAGTCGACTGTGGTTCACATCCTAGACCTGGTGGCTTAAAACTCACACCAGGCATGTATGTGTGTGCCCAAGATCCTGAGAGGAGAATGGAGGAGAAGGGATTACGGCGTGACCATCACCCCAGGGGGGTGATTTCTCGCTTTCTGTCTCTCTGTCTCTTTCTCTCTCTCTCTGTCTGTCTGGCAAGAGCACGTGCCCTATAGCAAAAACCTCTCAAAAAAAAAAAAAAAAGAAAAGAAAGAAAACGAATTGGGTCTGACAGACTGTAACTTGATTTTGGTTCTGCCTTCTGTTACTTGGTCACCTGAGGTGACACGTTTTCTTTGTTGTCTGTTTCCTCTGAAATAGTCATGACACAAAACCTCCCCTTAAACTTACTGCTAGTCACCTCAAGACTGCATATGCCGGAAACCAGCAGTTAGCGTAATGGCTATGTCGCTGGACTCCCACGTAGTCGACCGCGGTTCGTGTCCCGGACCCGGTGGCTTAAAACTCACGCCAGGCGCGTGTGCGTGCGTGCCCAAGATCCCGAGAGGAGAATGGAGGAGAAGGGATTGCGGCGTGACCATCCCCCTTGGGGGGTGATTTCTCTCTTTCTGTCTCTCTGTCTCTCTCTGTCTGTCTGGCGAGCGCACGCGCCCTACAGTGAAAAAAAAAATCTCTCCAAAAAAAATTTTAAAAAAGACTGCATATGCTGTTTGGACTCTGGCATCGCTGGGCTGGGTCAGGGTGCTGGGCCTCATTGCAGTCACACTTCCATTGGCTGTGCCGTCTATAGCCACCAACCTTGGGGAAAAGGATCTCACTGATCAGGCTGCCATGCTGACACCAATTCTGCCACTTATGAGTGCGAAGTTTAGGTTTGTTTTAAGTTTACTAACACTTCACATCCCACTGACAGTATGCCACTGACAGATGTTAGTGCCTGTTCTTCCTGACTGAAGAGTTCTCCAGGACCTCAGTTCTTGCAGACTGCCCCACTGTGTCTGATGAAAGATGTTTTTTTGTGTGTCTATTTGTCACAAAGAGCATGCGCTTGCCAGAGGGAGAAAGATTTCCATTTTTCACTCCCTAGAGGGAAATGGCCACACCACAATCCCTTCTCCTCTATTCTCCTCTCAGGATTTTGGGCACACACACCCATGTATGTGATTTTCTTTCTTTCTTTTTTTAAAGAATTATTTTCTTTACCTTTAATTGATTAATTAATTTTACTTTGATCAGAGAGAGACAGAGTGAGAGAGAGAGAGAAAGTGAGAAAGTAAGCTGCTAGGTCTGCGACTTGACCTGTGGTCAGCCATGTGAGAGTTTAGCATCCTTAACCATGCCACCTGCTGGCCCCATATCCGGTGGGATTTTCAAGCCACCAGGTCTGGGACTCAAACCTCATAGTTGGCCTTGTGGGGTCCAACTGCCTTAATCACCATGGCTTGTAATGGTCTATATGGAACTGTAGTATAAGTATTCATACCTCCTGAATTGGCCAGGAAATGGCTCTGTGAGCTATGTTTTTTGATGATGGAAAAGTATATTTTCCTAGATGTCTTCCACCTGAGGCTTGGGAAGGGTTCCATTGTATCCTCACATAAAGAAACCCACTTCTTGGGACCCGCAAGTGGCATGGTGGTTGGGGCACTGGACTCCCATATGGCTGACTATGGTTCAAGTCCTGGACCTGGGGGATCTTGCTTTCTCACTTTCCCTCGGTCTTTCACTCTGTCCCTCCCTGCTCAAATTTAAATAAATAAATAAAGTTAAATAATTCTTACCAAAAAAAAAAAAGAGAGAGAGAGAGAGAGAAAGAAATCACTTCTTTCCCTCTTAATTTGTTCAGGGTTATTGCTGAGCCATTGTTTCCAACTTCAGGAGTAGGCCACACTTTCCCAGAGGTCTGCTTCTATTGGGCAGGGGCTTTCTAGGCCTCTGTCATTGGGCAGCAGGAGGCAGGGACCGATTGCTCAGGGTGAAGTGAATCTCTGTTTATCCCACAGGAGGCTGATTATCAGTTACAAGGGCCTGCCCTGCATTTTATTGGATGTATTCCGCTTTTGGTATGAGGAGTTCGATATTTTCATTTGCTTATTGGGTTACATCTCATTTGCCTTGCACTATTCTCTCCTCTTAAAGAAGTGGACTTCCATTGCTTTTAAGCTCATCATACTTTAGTCATTACTTGGAAATTCAAAAACAAAATTATACATTCACTAAATTATTCTGGAGTACAGCAAAGAATCAACAAATTACAACAGTGGGCCAGCTAGGTGGCGTGATGGTTAAGGTGGCTACATCCTACGTGGTCAACTGCATGGTTCGGGTCACTCCAAGAACACACAAAGCATGTGTGTGTACTTGCACAAAATCCTGAGAGGAGACTAAAGAGGGGACTGCTACATGGCCATCCTTCTGGTGAGTGATTTCTCACTTTCCCTGTTTTTGCCTCTTTCTCCTGCGAGCATATGTGCCCTATAGCACAAAAAGAAAAAAAGGAAAAAAAAAATGGATAACAAAAGTGACAAATTTGTGGGGACCAGCAGGTGGTGTGGTAGTTAAGGCACTGGCTGACCACAGTTCAAGTCCTGGACCTGGCAGCTTGCTTTCTCACTTCTTTCTCTCTCTCCCTGTGTCTCTCTCTGGTCAAATTAAAATAAACGAATAAATAAATAAAATTAAATAAATAATTATTTTTTAAAAATTAAAAAAAAAAAGTGACAAATTTGTGCCAAATTTCTTCAAAGAAATTTTACTAGGCACAAATGGCCTCACCTATATAGTTTCATTTTGTTGGTGAAACCAGTGTTTCAGCCTAAATAGTTTGCCATTTCCTGGGCACTGGAGAGTAGGAGACTATGTAAATAGTGAGAACATTGCTGTCTACTGTTAACTCTCTGGTTCACAGTGTCTCCTTCACCTTCTGATCCCTGCTTAAGCTCAAAGGTCAAAGGTCCCCAGCAGGCCTGGACATAAGGGTGCTCTTCAATTACCCAATAGTAGTTGAGGATAAGCCAACGGGCTGGCCTAGCCTGCTTATGAAAGCAGGTTACATCTATAAGAGGGAATCTTCTGCACAAAATCTTAATTTTTGGTAGAAAACTTCATGAGAGTGATGGCATTCGGAAAGCCAGAGGCATGCAGTAGGAACTAAAAGAGACCATAACTGTAGCTTGAAAATGGTTCCACATCTGTTACAAATGTTCCCCACGTCAGGGTTCCCTCCGCTTTCCTACACAAAGAAAACTTGATTTATGCACCTGAAGGACGTATCTTAGCAACAGCTGCAAAGGAAATGTACTGAGGAGTTTTCTCTAGGCTTTGTCTAGAGCGAGCTCCACAGCAGAGGTTAAAAGCAATTTAACACATTCTCTAAAGTGCAGCTTACATGTAGTTGTACTCTTTTTGTTTGTTTGTTTGTTTAGGTTTTTGCTACAGGATGTATGCTGGAGACAGAGACAGAGACAGAGAGAAGAGAAAGTGAGAAATCACTCCCCTCACAACTCCAGGGAATGGCCACGCCACAATCCGTTCTCCATTCTCCTCCCAGGACTTTGGGCATGCATGCACATGTGCCTGGCATGATCTTCAAGCTGCCAGATCTAAGACTTGAACCACTCAGTCAGGCCATGTGGAATCCAGTGCCTTAACCTCCGCGCCACTTTCTGGCCTCCCAGTTGTATTAATTTTAAGGAAGGACAAAGGGCAATTAGTCTTTCTAGTTGGTAATAGATTTGTTTATTCTTTTAAAATATACATCTCCACAGAATGAATAAATTATGAATAAATCTTCTAAGAGTATCTTTGGATTTGGCAAGCAGTATTATTTTTTGTTTTCTTTTTGCTGTCAGGCAGGTGTTCTTCTCAGAGAGAGCCAGAGACAAAGTGAGAAACCACCTTCCAAGAGGGATGACCTCACAGCAGTGCCTTCTCTTCCATCCCCCACTTGGAATTTTGGGCACACATACACACAGGCCTGGCATGATTTTCAAGCTGCCAGGTCCAGGAATTGATCTGTGTAGTCAGCCATGTGGGATCTAGCTGTCTTAATTGGCCCTCTTTCTTCCATTTCTCCTTCCCATTAGGATTCTGGGCATGCATGCATATGAGACCTGTATATTTTTCAAGCCACCAGTGCTGAGATTTAAACTGTGGTTAACCATGTGGGATCTGGCCCCCGCTGAATAGCTCTTAACCACTGTACTCCGGGGCCAGCCCCTTATTCAGTCTTCATAACTATTCTTGGTTCATTAGCTTCAGATATTTTATACCATATTAAAATTTTAACTCCCCCTCCCCCTTTTGAAATCTCTGATTTAGGTGATGTCTTTCCAGTACAGATGAGTCCGATAGCTCAATCTCAGTTTGTGCCTTTGGCTGAAGTCCTTTGCTGTGCCATATCTGATATGAATGCAGCTCAGAGCGCAGTAACACAGGAGTCGCTTTCGGAGTATTTGATGAAACATTACCCAGGTAGAGTATAAGCTCTTCTCTATTTGCAGTTCATTGCATGTGCTTGGTTTCTATTTCTATATAATCTTGAAAATATAAGTAAATAAAGTGATACTTCTTTTGTGTCTATAGAAATGTAGGGCGAAAGTCACTTACTATCCCCTGAAGATTTGAGAATTTGAGTCTATATAACAAATTGGCAATAGGCTGATTAATAGGAGAAAAAGGCATACAATATTGATGTGAAAGCACATGGGAGTCACACAAAATGTGACACTCACAGAAGGCCCAGTAGTTGAAGCTTAAATACCCTCTTCATACGGGAGAGAGAAATGAGAATGTAGACAGTTTTTTTTTAAAGAATTACTTTATTTAACTTTATTTTATTCATTTAATATAACTTTATTTTTTTTTAATTTAATTTATTTAGAGATATTTTTGCTATGGGTGCATGTACTTGCCAGAGAGACAGAGAGAAACAGAAAAAGAGAAATCACCCTCCAGAGGGAACGGCCACACTACAATCCCTTCTCCTCTATTCTCCTGTTGGGATCTTGGGCACACACACACACATGTGCCTAGAGTGAGTTTTAAGCAGCCAGATCCGGGAGTTGAAACTCCTTAGACTACATGGGAGTCCAGTGATGTAACCATTATACCATCTGCTGGTCCCTATTATTATTATTTTTGATTTGACCAGAGAGAGACAGAGAGAGAGAGGCAAAACAAGAAAGCAAGTCACCTGGTCTGGGACTCGAACTGCAGTTGACCATGTGGGAGTCCAGTGCCTTTAACCACCATGCCACCTGCTGGCCCCTGGTAGTTTTCAAGGGGGTAGTAAATGATTTTTAGGAGAAACGAATGGGTCAGTGGAACTGACAGTGGCTTGGGATAGAGCTCCAAAGGCAAAGTTGGTTGTGGCTCTGCATATGGTGCTTCATTTTAGTCTCTTCCTCTGTGATAAGAGTTTAATTTTCCTTGGTTAATGAAATTTTAGTAAGAAGACCAAAGGCAATTGCGTTCTTCTTTGGAGGATCCTGTTTTGGGGGCAGATAAAGGAACTTCAGAGAAAACCCCTTGTGTTTTGGGAGAGGCAGAGTGGGTGAGAGACAAGGGAGTGGAAGAAGGACAGAGAGACCTTGATTCTGTTTCTGTAGCTCAAAGTACTTCAGCACGTCAAAGTGTCATTCTTTGGGGGCCAGCAGGTAACATGGTGGTTAAGGCTCTAGACTGCCACATTACTGACCGCGGTTTGAATTCTGGACCTGGCAGCTTAAAAAAAATCATGCTAGGCATGCATGTGTGTGCAGGCGTGCTTCAATCCCTTCTCCACCATTCTCCTCTCAGGATTTTGGGCATGCATGTACACACACTTAGTGTGATTTTCAAGCTGTCAGGTCTGGGACTTGAACCTCACTGTTATCCATGTGGGATCTAGCCACCTTGACCTCCACGTCACCTGTTGGCCTGATCTGTATTGATAACATAAATTGGATCAGCCTATACATTCTCTCTGCACCCTTATTTTTTTAACTTAAGAAACGTATTTTGGAGGTCTGTCCATGTCGACATGTATTAATCTAGTTCATTGTCTTAGTAGTTGCATGCTATCCTAATGCATGGTTGTAAAAGCGTATTTTTTATTTCCCATTATGAAATGAGTAAACTGATTGCAAGAAATTCCAGAAAATAAAAATAACTACTCATGGGGCCAGCAGGTGGCATGGTGGTTAAGGACGCTGGACTTCCACATGGTCAACCGTGGTTTGAGTCCCGGACCTGGCAATTGTTTTTTCACTTTCTCTCTCTCTCCGTCTGTCCCTCCCTGGTCAAATTAAAATAAATAAATAAGTGGATAAGTAAAGTTAAAGAATTCTTTAAAAAAAAAACACACACACAAAAAAAACCAAAAAAGCACTACTCACAAACAGTATTACTACCCAAAGGAAATCTGTGTTAACATATAGATAAATTTTCTTTTAGTGGTTTTCTTATACAAATATCCATTTCTTTCCTTTTTTTTTTTTTTTTAAGATTTTTGCCAGGGGCCAGCAGGTGGCATGGTGGTTAAGGTGGTTGGACTCCCACATTGGCTTAACACAGGTTTGAGTACTGGACCTGGCAGCTTGCTTTCTCACTTTCCTTCTCTCTTTCTGTCTCTCTCTCTCTCTCTGATTAACTTCAATAAAATAATGACAGTGAATAAAATAAAATTAAATAATTCTTAAAAAAAGATTGTTTTCATAATAACATTTTGGACCCTCCTATTTGGAAAAGTGAATTCTTTTAAAATTATTTTGTTGGGACCAGCAGATGGTATAATGGTTACATTGCTGGACTCCCATGTAGTTGACTGCCATTCAAGTCCCGGACCTGGTGGCTTAAAACCTCATGCCAGGCACGTGTGTGTGTGCCTGAAATCCCTAGAGGAGAATGGAGGAAAAGGGATTGCAGGATGGCCATCCCCGGGGGTGATTTCTCGCTTTCTGTCTCTCTCTCTGGCTAGCACACTTGCCCTATAGCAAAAAACTGTTACAAAACAAACAAGAAAACAACAACAAAAAAAGATTTTGTTAACTTTTGCTTTGATAAACTATCATATCCAAATGTTAGGTGGTTTACTCTCATCTAAGCACAAACTGCAGTTTTCAAAAGTTCCCATGTTTGCTCCTCAAGGATCCTTTTTTCACAGTTTAAATTTATATGGGTTGCATTTGAGTGAATTCAGATTTGTTTTTTGTCTACTTAATCCTTTTTTTAGAGAATTATTTTATTTAACTTTGTTTATTGTTATTATTTTCTAGTTTTATCAGAGAGCAATAGGGAGAGAGAAAGAGAGAGAGAGTGAGAAAGCAAGCCACAAGGTTCAGGACTTAAACTGTGGCCAGCCATGGGGGAGTCCAGTGCCTTTAACCACCATGCCACCTGCCAGTCCCTCTAACCATTAATGTAGCCATTTGTTGTTGTGTGGATCAAATTATATTAGTATTATTTAAATAATTCATATTATTTATACTTCTTTGGCATTTTAATTAGATGTGTCATGTTTTAATCAGTTCTGGGTTCATTCAACAAATGCATGGTCATTTCTGAGTTACTGGTTTCACTCATTAAAATGTTTCTTACTCAGAATGTCTCAGTGTTAAATGTTTGTTTTAGGCATTGCCATTCCATCTCGAGATATCCTCTATACCACTTTGGGAACTCTGATTAAAGAGAGGAAGATTTATCACACTGGAGAAGGATACTTCATCGTTACTCCACAGACTTACTTCATCACAAATGCAACCACCCAGGAAAATAAGAGAGTTCTCTCTGGTGAAGGCTGCCCGGTGCCGACTTCTGTGACGTATTTGGTGAGCGTGGAGAGCTGTGCAGAGTCAGCTCAAGAGAATGCTTTCCCTATTTCCCATTGTCAGTCTTGCCAGTGTTACCCTGACGTGTGCACTCAGGAGGTCCCGGAACCACCAGCTGCTACAGAGCTGACTGGAAAGAGCCAGAAAAATCTTGGAGACTCCAAACCCTGGGTACAAAATCAGGCAGCTTCAGCAACTCAGGAGAATTCTCTCTGTGGGAGCTCCACACCATCACCCTGTACCAGAGACAGAGAAAAAGGCAAGAAGTTTGGCTTCAGTCTCTTGTGGCGCAGCATATCCAAAAAGGAGAAGCCCAAAACACAGCACAGCAATTTCTCTGCCCAGTTCCCACCTGAGGAATGGCCTGTCCGAGATGAAGATAACTTGGAGAATATCCCTCGAGACGTCGAACATGAGATAATCAGACGAATTAACCCGATTCTGACTGTGGACAACTTAGTCAAACACACTGTCCTGATGCAAAAATATGAAAAACATAAAAAATATAATAGCCAGGGCACGTCCACTGATATGTTGACAGCCAGGCACAGGCATTCTTCCAAAGAGGCAGTTAAGAAAAGGCAGGGTCAGTCTGCAAAGTCTCGAAGGCAGGGCCATTCTCACAGGGATAGACGTAAAGCCAGAAGTCAGGGAAGCAAGCAGCAGCCGGGAAGCATTAGACTGGAGAGACACTGCAGGCCCCCTGCCACACAGCCCGCTCCCGGAGCTCACAGCCCGAGTGAAGCGGTCATTCAGAAACCAGTAGGGGAGAACCCAGCAGTGCTGAGTTCCCACTTGGTTTACAAAAAGCGGATCAGTAATCCTTTTCAGGGTTTGGCTCACCGAGGGAACCCAATAACCAAAGGGCACAACGTTCAGAAGATCAGTAATCTGAAAATCAGTCAGACTGGACTAAAGGAAAAAAAGCCATTCCAAAGGTCAAAGTCTTTGGATTCCTCCAGAATCCTTGATGGTGAAGCCAGTCGGCCACATGTTGAACATCGTGATGATAAACTGAAAGCAGAAGCCACTTACGTTGATAACGCTACCGTCACTCCTGTCAGTGCTGGCTTTGGAGACCCGCTCTTCACTTACCATCAGTGTAGAGAATCGTGTAAAGATGGTCAGTGCTGTTCCTTCAGGGAAGGCACGCTGAGGCGCGATGTGTGCAGTGGAGAAAATGAGATAATCCCTGGAGCCTTCAGGGAAAATCATTCTCACTTTGGCAAATTAGAGGAGACCAAGGGAACAAAGCATGCCCTGCCTTCACCAGGTACCTCCTCTTTAGACCAGACAGCTGCTTGTAAATTAATTGAGAAGACGGTACACCAGTTGCAAAATCTTGGTCTTTTGGATTATTCAGTTGGCGCAGACCATTTGAGACAACTCGAGAAACAGGGCAGAGACTCAGGAGAATTCATGGCAAAGGCATTTGTCCAGGACGCAGGGACTGCGTGCCTAGAAAATGGAGGGTTCTCTGATGATGACCGGGTCTTGTGTCAGAATGAAGTGGAAGATGATGGTGCCTGCAGTTCACTGTATCTAGAGGATGATGACTTTTCTGATGATGACGACTTGTGTCAAATGCTGTCTGGTCACAGTCAGTACTCCTTGGTGACTGGTGGAAGCAAGTGGAACCATTTAGAAAAACAGAAAGTGACTGAGAGATCGCTGACTGAGTACAGTGGCAAAATGGATAGGTTTGAACCTTGGACGCTTAAAAGTAATGAATGTTACACACCTGCTGGGTTGCTTACTAACCCAGGTGAAAGCCAGAAACCTAATCTCTCTTTGGAAAGCTGTGGCCTAAATTCAGGGAAACGGTTTGGTTTTAACTTTGGAGAAGAATCCAGTATTGCTAAATGTGTGCAGGCCTTGGTACCTGCTGAAGGAAGTTTATTTGATTACTGTAGCACCAGGAAAGCCAATTCTGAGGCTGAAACCCTACAAGACTCTGTTGGTGACACAGGAGAGAAACCAGCTGGCTGGAATCAGAGTCCTCAGAATCAGGAAGTGAGAAAACATTTCACACAAAAGCTAGAACTTTTCAGTCCTTCACATATGCTAGTGTTGGCTCAGGATATCCAGAACGTACACACACACTTGGAAGGAACAGAAAACCATAGCATGGCAGGAGACAGTGGAATAGATTCTCCCCGGTAAGTACACATAGAAGTGTTTGCTTAACCGCCATCCTGCAGAAATTGTTAAAAGCAAGGGGATATGAGGCTTTTCTTTTCTCTTTTTTTGGTAGAGAAATTTTTGTGATAGGGCACTGGAGAGGCAGAGAGACAGAAAGCGAGAAATCATATACAGGATGGCCATACCGCAATTCTTTCTCCTCTTTTCTCTTGGGATTTTGGGCATGCACACAGGTACATGTGCCTGGTGTGTTTTAGGCCACCAGGTCCCAAACTCAAACTGGGGTTGACTACATGGGAATCCAGCAACATAACCATTACACCATCTGCTGATCTTGAAGGGGATATGAATTACCTAGTGGGAGACTTCTGATTTACTTTTTTTAAAAAGAATTATTTCATTTAACTTTATTTATTTTAATTTAACCAGAGAGGGACTGAATGAGAGAGAGAGAGAAAGAGAGAGGGAAAGTGAGGAAGCAAGCTGCCAAGTCTGTGATTTGAACTGCAGTCAGTCATGTGGGAGTCCAGCACTCTTAACCACCACCATGCCACCTGCCAGTGCCCCCCCTTTTTTTGAAGAATTATTTCATTTAATTGTATTTTAATTCTCAAGAGAATGCTTTCCCTATTTCCCATTGTCAGTCTTGCCAGTGTTACCCTGACGTGTGCACTCAGGAGGTCCCGGAACCACCAGCTGCTACAGAGCTGACTGGAAAGAGCCAGAAAAATCTTGGAGACTCCAAACCCTGGGTACAAAATCAGGCAGCTTCAGCAACTCAGGAGAATTCTCTCTGTGGGAGCTCCACACCATCACCCTGTACCAGAGACAGAGAAAAAGGCAAGAAGTTTGGCTTCAGTCTCTTGTGGCGCAGCATATCCAAAAAGGAGAAGCCCAAAACACAGCACAGCAATTTCTCTGCCCAGTTCCCACCTGAGGAATGGCCTGTCCGAGATGAAGATAACTTGGAGAATATCCCTCGAGACGTCGAACATGAGATAATCAGACGAATTAACCCGATTCTGACTGTGGACAACTTAGTCAAACACACTGTCCTGATGCAAAAATATGAAAAACATAAAAAATATAATAGCCAGGGCACGTCCACTGATATGTTGACAGCCAGGCACAGGCATTCTTCCAAAGAGGCAGTTAAGAAAAGGCAGGGTCAGTCTGCAAAGTCTCGAAGGCAGGGCCATTCTCACAGGGATAGACGTAAAGCCAGAAGTCAGGGAAGCAAGCAGCAGCCGGGAAGCATTAGACTGGAGAGACACTGCAGGCCCCCTGCCACACAGCCCGCTCCCGGAGCTCACAGCCCGAGTGAAGCGGTCATTCAGAAACCAGTAGGGGAGAACCCAGCAGTGCTGAGTTCCCACTTGGTTTACAAAAAGCGGATCAGTAATCCTTTTCAGGGTTTGGCTCACCGAGGGAACCCAATAACCAAAGGGCACAACGTTCAGAAGATCAGTAATCTGAAAATCAGTCAGACTGGACTAAAGGAAAAAAAGCCATTCCAAAGGTCAAAGTCTTTGGATTCCTCCAGAATCCTTGATGGTGAAGCCAGTCGGCCACATGTTGAACATCGTGATGATAAACTGAAAGCAGAAGCCACTTACGTTGATAACGCTACCGTCACTCCTGTCAGTGCTGGCTTTGGAGACCCGCTCTTCACTTACCATCAGTGTAGAGAATCGTGTAAAGATGGTCAGTGCTGTTCCTTCAGGGAAGGCACGCTGAGGCGCGATGTGTGCAGTGGAGAAAATGAGATAATCCCTGGAGCCTTCAGGGAAAATCATTCTCACTTTGGCAAATTAGAGGAGACCAAGGGAACAAAGCATGCCCTGCCTTCACCAGGTACCTCCTCTTTAGACCAGACAGCTGCTTGTAAATTAATTGAGAAGACGGTACACCAGTTGCAAAATCTTGGTCTTTTGGATTATTCAGTTGGCGCAGACCATTTGAGACAACTCGAGAAACAGGGCAGAGACTCAGGAGAATTCATGGCAAAGGCATTTGTCCAGGACGCAGGGACTGCGTGCCTAGAAAATGGAGGGTTCTCTGATGATGACCGGGTCTTGTGTCAGAATGAAGTGGAAGATGATGGTGCCTGCAGTTCACTGTATCTAGAGGATGATGACTTTTCTGATGATGACGACTTGTGTCAAATGCTGTCTGGTCACAGTCAGTACTCCTTGGTGACTGGTGGAAGCAAGTGGAACCATTTAGAAAAACAGAAAGTGACTGAGAGATCGCTGACTGAGTACAGTGGCAAAATGGATAGGTTTGAACCTTGGACGCTTAAAAGTAATGAATGTTACACACCTGCTGGGTTGCTTACTAACCCAGGTGAAAGCCAGAAACCTAATCTCTCTTTGGAAAGCTGTGGCCTAAATTCAGGGAAACGGTTTGGTTTTAACTTTGGAGAAGAATCCAGTATTGCTAAATGTGTGCAGGCCTTGGTACCTGCTGAAGGAAGTTTATTTGATTACTGTAGCACCAGGAAAGCCAATTCTGAGGCTGAAACCCTACAAGACTCTGTTGGTGACACAGGAGAGAAACCAGCTGGCTGGAATCAGAGTCCTCAGAATCAGGAAGTGAGAAAACATTTCACACAAAAGCTAGAACTTTTCAGTCCTTCACATATGCTAGTGTTGGCTCAGGATATCCAGAACGTACACACACACTTGGAAGGAACAGAAAACCATAGCATGGCAGGAGACAGTGGAATAGATTCTCCCCGGTAAGTACACATAGAAGTGTTTGCTTAACCGCCATCCTGCAGAAATTGTTAAAAGCAAGGGGATATGAGGCTTTTCTTTTCTCTTTTTTTGGTAGAGAAATTTTTGTGATAGGGCACTGGAGAGGCAGAGAGACAGAAAGCGAGAAATCATATACAGGATGGCCATACCGCAATTCTTTCTCCTCTTTTCTCTTGGGATTTTGGGCATGCACACAGGTACATGTGCCTGGTGTGTTTTAGGCCACCAGGTCCCAAACTCAAACTGGGGTTGACTACATGGGAATCCAGCAACATAACCATTACACCATCTGCTGATCTTGAAGGGGATATGAATTACCTAGTGGGAGACTTCTGATTTACTTTTTTTAAAAAGAATTATTTCATTTAACTTTATTTATTTTAATTTAACCAGAGAGGGACTGCATGAGAGACAGAGCGAAAGCGAGAGGGAAAGTGAGGAAGCAAGCTGCCAAGTCTGTGATTTGAACTGCAGTCAGTCATGTGGGAGTCCAGCACTCTTAACCACCACCATGCCACCTGCCAGTGCCCCCCCTTTTTTTGAAGAATTATTTCATTTAATTGTATTTTAATTTGACCAGCTGATTTACTTTTATAATGATACAATTTTGTAAGTCCTTTTTTTTTTTGAGAGGTTTTTGCTATAGGGTACGTGTGCTCCCCAGACAGAGGGAAACAGAGACAGAAAGTGAGAAATCAGCCCCCAGAGGGGATGGTCACGCCGCAGTCCCTTCTCCTCCATTCTCCTCTTGGGATCTTGGGCACGCACGCACTAGCGCCCGGCGTGAGTTTTAAGCCACCAGGTCCGGGACGCGAGCCACGGCCGACTACGTGGGAGTCCTGTGACATAGCCATTACGCTAACTGCTGGTTCCTGCAAGTCCTTTTGTCTTAAGAGAGATTTTTGCTATAAAGCGTGTGTACTTGCCAGACAGAAAGTGAGAAAGGTGGTTTCAGTGGGGGATGGCCATGCCACAATGGGGTATGACTATGCCACAATCCCTTCCTCTCCATTCTCCTCTTGGATTTTGGGCATGCATGAACATGTGTCCAGTGTGAGGTGTTTTTTTTTTTTTTTAATTTTTAATTTTTAAAAAATTTTCTTTAACTTCATTTAAATTTTACCAGAGGGACAAAGTGAGAAGAGAAAAAGTGAGAATGCAAGCCGCCAGGTCCAGGACTTGAACCGTGGTCAGCCACATGGGAGTCCAACGCCCTTAACTACCATGCCACTTGCTAGCCCCCCGCATGAGTTTTAATCTGCCAGGTCTCAAACCATGGTTGTGACTACATGGGAGTTCAGCAACATAACCATTAAACCATTTGCTGGTCCCACAATTTTGCAAGTCTTTACTGGAAAAATGTTTGCTTTTTGTTTTTGTTTTTTTGAGAGATTTTTGCTATAGGGTGCATGCGCTCACCAAAAAAACAGAGAGAGACAGAGAGACAGCAATGAGAAATCACGCCCCAGAGGGGATGGCCATGCTGCAATCCCTTTTCCTCCATTCTCCTCTCAGGATCCTGGGCACACACGCACACATGCCTGGTGTGAATTTGAGCCACCAGGTCCGGGACTCGAATTGTGGTCAACTATGTGGGAGTCCAGAAACATAGCCATTACACCAACTGCTGGTTCCGAAAAATGTTTTAAAGTTATGATGAAATCTCTTATAGAATAGGATAGAATTTTGTTTTAATGACTTTTTAAAAAGAATTATTTAAATTTATTTATGATTATTTTTAATTTTTACAAATAATTATTTTATTTAACTTTTATTTAATATTTATTTAAATTTGACTAGAGAGGAACAGAGCAAGAAAGTGAGAGAGAGAGAGGGAAAGTAAGAAAGCACGCCACCAGGTCTGGGATTCGAACCATGGTCAGCCATGTGGGAGTCCAGTGCCCTTAACCACCACACCATCTGCTGGCCCCTATTTTTATATTTTAATTTGCCACAGGGCACACATTCATGAGAGAGAGAGAAAGAGAAAATAAGCTATAAGGTCCAGAACTCAAACTGTCATAAGCCATGTGGCTTCCCAGCGCCCTGTCAACCTGCTGGCTCCTTAATGAAGTTTTTTTTTTTTTTTTTTTTTTTTTTAATAGAGGTTTTTGCTATAGGGCATGGGCACTAGCCAACAGAAAGTGAGAAATCACCCCCCAAGAGGGATGGCCACGCCATAATCCCTCTCCTCCATTCTCTTCTCAGATCTTGGGCATGCATGCACACGTGCCCAGTGTGAATTTAAGCCACCAGGTCTGGGACTCAATTTTTAAATTTTTTTGGAGAGGTTTTTGCTATAGGGCGTGTGCACTTGCCAGAAAGACAGAGAGAGACAGACAGAAAGCGAGAAATCACCTCCCAGGGGGAATGGCCACGCCGCAATCCCTTCTCCTCCATTCTCCTCTCAAGATCTTGGGCACGCTCGCACACATGCCTGGCGTGAGTTTAGGCCACCTGGTCCGGGACTTGAACCACGGTCAGCTACGTGGGAATCCAGCGACATAGCCATTACACTAACTGCTGGTCTCGGTCCCAATTTTTAAAAAGCTTATTTTAGTCATGATAGAGTGTAGACATAAGAACAGGAGAAGAAGGAACACCCTTGACAGGATTTGTCATGCTGCAGTCTACTTTCCCTGGCTGTCCAGCTTGTCAGCATCTTGGGCACACATGCATTACATGTAGCATGTTTTCAGTCTAAGATGGGTATCTGAACCTGCAGTTGACCATGTGGCCAACACTGCATCAGTTTGCTATTGACTGTACCACCAAGCTGGGCCAGTTTATTTTTAATGTGAGCCAAATTTGACTGTTTTGGGATCAGCAGATGGCATAATGGTCTTGCTTTCTGTCTCTCTGTTTTTCTGTCTCTCCAGTGAATACATGGACCCGATAGCAAAGATCTCTCTCTAAAAAATAAATAAATATGCTCTTTAAAAAGAAAAATTTGGGACCAGCAGGTGGCCTAATGGCTACATTGCTGGACTCCCATGTAACTGATTGCAGTTCAAGTCCCAGACCCAGTGGTCTCTCAGAATTTTGGGTATGCACACACACACACCTGGTGTGTGTGTTTTTTTTTTCTTTCTTTTTTTTTTTGAGAGTTTTTTTTTTTTTTTTTTTTCTATAGGGTACGCTCCCCTGCCAGACAGACAGAGAGAGACAGAGTGAGACAGAGACAGAAAGCAGGAAATCACCCCCCAGGGGGGATGGCCATGCCGCAATCCCTTCTCCATATTCCTCTCGGGATCTTGGGCACACGTGCACATGCGCCTGGCATGAGTTTTAAGCCACGGGGTCTGGGACGCGAACCGTGGTCGACTACGTGGGAGTCCAGCGACATAGCCATTACACTAACTGCTGGTTCCAGGCCTGGTGTGAGTTTTAAGCCTTGGGTCCAAGACTTGAACTGTGGTCGACTACATGGAGTACAGCGACGTAACCATTACATCTGCTGGTCTCACAAATTTTAAAAAATAATGAAAAATAAAATAAAATAAATAATACTTTAAAAAATATCTTAGGAGCTGGCAGGTGGTGTGGTGGTTGGGGGCGCTGGACTCCCACATGGCCGACTATGGTTTGAGTCCTGGACCTGGTGGCTTGCTTTCTCTCTGGTCAAATTAACAAAATAAATAAATAAAATAATTAAAAAACAATTTTAATCAAAAGCAAAAATAACCAACAGTAGTGTGATTTATCTGAATCAAGGCAGATAAGGGACTAACATAATTTTCAGCTCTCTGGAAAAGACAATGTCAATAAAAAAATATATAGAGTTGGCTCTTCTCTTCTATATGACTTTTTTTTTTTAAAGAATTATTACTATTTGACTTTACTTATTTTAAATTTGACCAGAGAGAGAAAGAGTGAGAGAGAGGGAAAACAAGAATGCAAGCCAGCAGGTCTGGGGCTCAAACCATGGTTGGCCATGTGGGATTCCACTGCCCCTAACCCACCACGCCACCTGCCAGCCCCCCATATGACTTCTTATAAAATACTCTGTAAGACACTGGCCACTTCAGATATATAAAACAGTTCTTTAGGGAACTTATTATTTGTCCAGAATATACTTGATATTGGATCTGAGAAAAGGTGTTGTTCAGAAAACATAAACTAGCTTGAAAACAGCTATTGAACAATTGAGGTACTATTGTGAAGCTTTATTTTTTTTTTTTGTAGAGGTTTTTGCCATAGGGCATGTGTGCTCGCCAGACAGACAGAGAGAAAGAAAGCGAGAAATCACCCCCCAGAGGGGATGGCCACGCTGCAATCCCTTCTCCATTTTCCTCTCGGGATCTTGGGCACGCATGCACACACGCCCAGCGTGAGTTTAAGCCACCAGGTACGGGACTCGAACCGCGGTCAACTACATGGGAGTCCAGCGACATAGCCATTGCACTAACTGCTGGTCCCTATTGTGAAGCTTTTAAAATGTAAAGAACACTTCAGATTTTTCGTGGTTAACTTCTTTGGTTTCTTTGGTAAGTGTACCTTAGTGATAGTAAAGGTTGTACTACTTCAAAGTAACAAATGAAAGTATAATGCCTTAGTTGGAAATCTAGATCCCTTTTGAAGGCAATAATTCTGTCACTTTTAATATCTCTAGGACACAGAGTCTGGCATCTAATAACTCAGTCTTTTTGGATGGATTAAAAAGAAGACAGAATTTTCTACAGAACTTTGAAGGCACAAAGAGCAATCAAACACTCACATCTGATTCCTTACTACAACTAACTCCAGTCATAAATGTCTAATTTTCTTTTGTAAACTTTTTTAATGTACATTACTATAGAATTTATCAACTGAATATGTAAGAATCTTCTAAAACCAAGCGTATATGCTATTAACCTTATTACATATTTTGTTGTCATTACTGGCTTTTTGTTTTTGGATATTTTTAAGGCTTTAAAGCTTATTTTAGTATGAATTTATTGGGGAATATATAGGTTATAACAAAACATGGAATTATTGGTAATTTTCCAATTAGATGTAATTAACTTAATTTTCAGACATTCACTAGTTTTTCAAATATAGGGCACTAATTTAGTCACCAAGTATCGCAGTTCTTTACCTACCCCGATAGTTCA
Source organism: Tupaia belangeri chinensis (assembly GCF_000334495.1). Classification (NCBI taxonomy): domain Eukaryota; kingdom Metazoa; phylum Chordata; class Mammalia; order Scandentia; family Tupaiidae; genus Tupaia; species Tupaia belangeri. Next base: position 1,933,452 of record NW_006159730.1, on the reverse strand, counting down.
TAGATCCAGAAAACTGTGTATTTTAGGTTTGCATAGATATTTGGCAACTGAAGTCTATTATTATCAGACAGAATTTATATAAATTAGTTGGCTTCTTTGCAACAAGAATTCCTTTCATCCATTCATTGTCACCAAGGATCTTCTCTTTGATTGGACTTGAATATGAGCAAATGGCTCCAAATGTCATGGACTGACAATGTCGAAAATGTTTGTGGCAGTGGACATCTGGCTCTGCTATTCTTCCTGTATTTTAGGCTCTCTCTACAACATGGCGATGGGAAGTTGGATGGTGGAGATAGAAGAGAAGCAGAATGGTTGTTGAATGGCTTGTGAGTAAAAGGGAGGTTCTGAATTAGAGATTTAAAGGCAAGATGGAAGATGACTGATAGACATTTAGCAATTCATCTATATTTGGATCCATTTTTTTAAAAGGTAATTTTTGAAGAATTATTTAATTTTATTTTAATTTGAACAGAGAGAGAGAGAGAGCGAGAGAGAGAAAGTGAGAAAGCAAGCCACTAGGTCTGGGACTTGAACCGCGATAGGCCATATGGGAATTCAGTACCCTTAACCACCACAACCTGCCAGCCCCCTGGGTCCATTTTTGCTCATGATAAGTTTTGGATAGTTTTGCCCAAATTTTTTCTGGCAAATATTTTTAGGCCAAGTGGTGAAATGTTCACTTCTCTTGGGCTTGGGGAACATGGGACAGTCAAGACTGGTTCCAGCGTATTGACAAGATGATGGTACTGACTTATGGTTGAGAGGATGTTTTTTGTTTCTAGGTTTCTAAGGATCATGAAGGCCTTAGATCTCAAAGATGATTAACTGGAGAGTGCCTCTTTCCAGCTTTCACTATTGAGAGCTCAGCACTATTGAGAGCAGTGTCCTGGGGGAGTGCAGATGAGAGGTCAGACTCCCTGCTGTTTTGCAGTGGTTAGACCACTCACTCATGACTATTGGTTTTTAGTAGGCCTGACCACCCTACCATGGCATTCTGAGAAGATTAGCCATGGTCATAAGGACATTTGAAGCCATACTCAAAGTGCCAAGATGGTTGTAACCTGGCATAGAAAAGATACTATGGGGGAGGTTAGAGATTGGGCTATTGTTTTAAGGGGTCTTAGGATGGAATCAGTAGCAGAAAACGGAAGTCAGAAGAGGGCCAGCCCCATAACACAGCAGTTAAGCCCTGTGCATAGAGAGGCAGATCTCATGTGGCTGACCATGACATGCCTGCCCTAAATCCTGACAGGATGGAGGAATGGAGGAAAGATTAATTGCTTTGTGACCATACCCCATTGAGAGGTGTGGTCGCTCTTTCCTGTGCACACATGTACATGTGCCTACTGGCAATTTTTAAAAGTAGTAAGTTAAGGGAAAGATTTCAATTCATTATAAAGAGGTTCCTGTTAGGCAAAACTATCTGAAGATGAAGTAGGCAGCTTTGTAAAATAACGTATTGCTCATTATTTAGGGCGTTCAAGAAGAGGCTTGGTAGGTTGTGGAGGGATATCCAGTATTTAGCTTAACAAGATGGTTAAACTAGTAATTCCAAAGTCCTTTTAACTCTAAGGTATTAAGGTTTGCAGATCTTGTGAAATATTGAACTTATGCAAGATTCCTGAGTATTGTTTCCAATTCTCTTTTGCACTGTTATTGCCAATGCTTGGGAAAAGGAGCGCCAAGAAATGTGTTTCGTCTTTGACTTTTGGACTGTGACAAGTTTCTTAGTAGAGCTGAGGAACCCAGTCTTTTGTGGCTCTAGTCACATCAAGGTATAGATAAAATCCATCTAGTTTTGCCACCGAATGCATTATGACATTCTCTAATTAGATTAAATGAGCCTACTATGAAACCAATAAACTTCCCTTCTACAAAGATTGTCATATACCATAGATTTTTTTTTTTAGAGGATATTTTTACTATAGGGCCCATGCACTCACTGGAGAGAGAGAGACAGACAAAAGTGAGAAATCACCCACAGGGGGGATGGCTACACTGCAGTCCCTTCTCTCTTCTCCTCTTAGGATTTTGGGCACACACACACATGCCTGGCGTGAGTTTGATGCCACCAGATCCAGACTTGAACCATGGTCAGCCACATGGGAATCCACCAATGTAACCATTACACCATTTGCTCATCTCACCATAGATATTAACGATGGGAATATGTGCTATTAAATTGTTGTTTGGGAGATTCTTCTTTAAAATAAATGACCTGCACTTTTTATCCAATAATAATTTATTGTGGAAACTTCAGTTCTTGATTTCTCTTCCTCATAGCAGTCTATTCTCTAGTGAGAAAATTGTTTTTCTCAAGGCGGCTTGATCCTGTGAGCTTAGGAGTTAGCCACAATTTTTAATCCAATTCCAACTGTTGGTAACGGTGTGATGTAACAAGTTATCGAACTTCTCTGGTTTAGTTTTCTCATCTGTAAAAGGGAGATGGTAATGATATTGACTTAAAGGATTACTGTGACTCTTTCAGAAATGTCCGATGTAGGAGAGACCCAGTATTGTTATATATGTGTATATTTATATATATTGGGTTGTTGGAAAAGTCATGACGTATTTTCTATGTTTTTCTATACAAAATGTATTATGACTTTTCTGACAAGGTGGTATTTGTATAGTTATAAAATGTGCCTGATAGGTAAATACAAGGCCTACTATACAGGTCCCGTTTTTTGTCAGGATGTTTAGAACTTCTCCATTGCAGATTCTTGTAATCCTTTGAGTCAAGATTATAGAAAGTATCTGCTACTAAAATCCAGGTATGGGGACAGCAGGTAATGTGGAGGTTAAGGCATTGGATCCCATATGGTCAACTGTGCAATTTGAGTCTTGGACCCAGTGGCTTGAAAATCATGCCCCAAATCCTGAGACAAGAAAGGAGAAGGGATTGTGGCGTGGTCATCCCCCCCGGGGGGTGATTTCTCGCTTTTTCTCTCTTTCTCTCTGTCTCTCTAGTAAGCATGCCCTATAGAAAAATCTCTCAAAAAAAAAAACACCAGTTGAATAATGCAGCACTATCTCATGCTGGCATGATACTATTAAACTGGATCTTTTGCAAAGCTTAGAAAAATTTTCACAAATAAATTATTTTTTTAAATTATTTATTTTATTTTTTTTATTTATTCATTTATTTATTTCTTAATTTGACCAGAGAGAGACAGAGGGTGAGAGTGAGAGAGAAAGGAAATGAGAAAGCAAGCCACCAGATTCAGGACTTGAACCCTGGCAGCCATGTGGGAGTGTCCAGCGCCTTAATCACCACGCCACCTGCCGGTCCCACACAAATTATTACTAAATGCAATTTAGCTGATAAAAGTTTCAAAATGTCAGATCCCTAAGGAAACAATGGAAAGAGCCTGTGGGAGTGACAAGTTTGAGAGTCATTACACTTTGAATACCTCACTACAGTTACCTGAAAAGGCTTTATAATTGGGAATCAATACATCTTGATGACCTATCTACAGTTACCTTTATTGCCTAAGATGGGTGGTGAAGAGAAATAAGATTCATGAAACAAAAATTAGAAATATTAAAGACAAACCCATGACTACTTTGCTGGCCTCTTAAGATTTTTCTCCCACTTTGAAACCTTACATGCATTTTCTCTCTTTAGCAAAAGCAATTTATAAACATTTGTTGGATAATGGTGCCCTCTTCTGGGGTTAACTCATATGACTTTGAAACCCTTTCTTTTACTGATTGATTCAGAATCTATGTGAGTAACCAGCTAGGGGCTGGCAGGTGGTGTGGTGGTTAAGGGCACTGAACTCCCACATGGTGGACTGCTGACTGCTGTGAGTCCCGGTCCTGGTGGCTTGCTTTCTCACTTTCCCTCTCTCTCACACTGTCCCTCTCTGGTCAAATTAAAATAAATAAATAAAGCAAGCAAGCAAGCTAAATAAAAAACAATTCTTAAAAAAAAAAAAAAAAAGTAAAGAAACAGACCTTCCTCCAAAGGTTAAATTTTATTTATTTAGGTTTTGCCATAGCGTGTGTGTATTTTCCGGGAAGAGAGACAGGGGCAGACAGAGAGGGGGAAAGTGAGAAATCATTACCCGAGGAGGATGATCATGTCACAATCCCTTCTCCTCCATTCTCCTTTTGGGAATTTGGGGTTATGTGCATATGCACTGGCATGAATTTCAAGCCCCAGGTCTGAGACTTGAACAATGGTCTGTCATGTGGGAATCCAGGACCTTAACTACCACATCATCTGCTGGACCAAGGTTAAACATTTAAAAAGCTATTCTGGAAGGGACCAGCAGTTAGTGTAATGGTACGTCACTGGACTCCCATGTAGTCAACCTTGGTTCGTGTCCCAGATCCAGTGGCTTAAAACTCACACTGGGTGTGTGTGCGTTGTGTGCCCAAGATCCCGAGAGGAGAATGGAGGAGAAGGGATTGCGGTGTGGCCAAACCCCCTGGGGGGGTGATTTCTCGCTTTCTGTCTCTTTGTCTCTGTCTGCCTGGTGAGCACACGCGCCCTATAGCAAAAACCTCTTAAAAAAAAAGCTATTCTGAAGGTTTGAACTAGGAGCAAGATAGATACATAAATATACATGTACTGGATGGGTTCGAAGGTGTCTCCTTTCCAAAGCTGTCAAAACCTCAAGCTAAGGTAAGCACTCTGTACCTCATTTCTTTAGGAGTTAGGTCAGCTGACTCTCCCAGTTTCCTGCCCTGCCAGGATTATTGTCCTTACTTTACTAACAACAGGTTTTAGAAGGGAGTTGATCAAGGTAATATGGCTAACAGTCTGGAGAAATACCTTCTTCCCTCCATTCTGATTCTCCTTACACTCTCAGCACTATCCTCTGCCTCCCAAGTCCCCTGATCAATTTATATGTGCCGGTTAACTTATTTCCATGTCATAGCATTTTTTTGGGGTCACAAATAGGACTCATTTGTCACTATTAAAATTCTGAAATTTAAACAGATTCTTGGACTAGTGGTTAATATCCAGCAGCCCGTTCAACTTTAGTGCCCATCTTATCTGCAATAGCTTTTCCAGAGCTACTACCTTCACCTTGAAGCTCCATGGGTTTTCCCAATTCAAACTTGGGCTTCTTCAGCATTTTCACTTTCCTGACGAAGACATCGTGGAGAGGGTAGATGGACTGGCAAGCCTTGTCTGCACCTCCTGGGTCATGATTTCCATCATCTTCTGGATTTGGCAGACATGGTAATACTGAGCATAGAGGTCTTCTGTATCTGATAGTTGCATTTTTTAGTAAACCTAACACAGGAGAGACGAAGTAAATAGCCATCAGTAGTTTTGACATCATGAGCTTCAATCATGGTCTGCCATTTTTTGACCACGGAACACATTTTGTCATGGGTAAGATCCATGCCATGGAAATTGGTCAGGCAGTTTTTGGCCTGAGCATCCTTAGTGATTAGCTTGGATTTCCCAAATGCAACTTCATCATTCTGCAGATATGCAAGACTCACTTCAAACACACGGTCCTTAAGCCCATCAGGCAAAATTTTGGTTCCTCGATTCCTGGTGACTAGTGTTTTCCCAGTATCTATGTTGAACATAGCAGGAGTTTTCACGTCATACCAATCTTTTTTAAAAAATGGATCAACCCTGGGACCAGCAGTTGGCATAATGGCCATGTCGCTGGACTCCCATGTGGTCGACCGCAGTTCGAGTCCTGGACTCGATGGCTTAGACTCACGCTGGGCACATGTGTGTGCATGCCCAAGATCCCGAAAGGAGAATGGAGAAGGGATTGTGGCGTGGCCATCCCCCTGGGGGGGTGATCTCTCGCTTTCTGTCTCTCTGTCTTTCTGGCGAGCGCACGCGCCCTATAGCAAAAACCTCTCAAAAAAATAAAAGGGAACCAGCAGTTGGCATAATGGCTATGTCGCTGGACTCCCACATAGTCAACCCCAGTTCGAGTCCCGGACCCGGTGGCTTAGAACTTACGCCGGGTGCGTGTGCGTGCATGCCCGAGATCCCGAGAGGAGAATGGAGGAGAAGGGATTGCCGCGTGACCATCCCCCCTGGGGGGTGATTTCTTGCTTTCTGTCTCTCTGTCTGTCTGGCGAGCGCACGCGCCCTATAGCGAAAACCTCTCAAAAAAAAAAAGGATCAACCCTGGATTCTTTAAAAATAAAAATGTAAATTTTGTTGCAGATCAAATAATTCTTACTGTACTTTCTAACTTTCCTCATGTTAGCACTGTGATCAGCATCGCTTCCCATAAGGTTTTACAATGCCACCTGGCAATCTGACACTAAACTATTGGAGGAGAAGGGATTGCGGTGTGGCCAAACCCCCTGGGGGGGTGATTTCTCGCTTTCTGTCTCTTTGTCTCTGTCTGCCTGGTGAGCACACGCGCCCTATAGCAAAAACCTCTTAAAAAAAAAGCTATTCTGAAGGTTTGAACTAGGAGCAAGATAGATACATAAATATACATGTACTGGATGGGTTCGAAGGTGTCTCCTTTCCAAAGCTGTCAAAACCTCAAGCTAAGGTAAGCACTCTGTACCTCATTTCTTTAGGAGTTAGGTCAGCTGACTCTCCCAGTTTCCTGCCCTGCCAGGATTATTGTCCTTACTTTACTAACAACAGGTTTTAGAAGGGAGTTGATCAAGGTAATATGGCTAACAGTCTGGAGAAATACCTTCTTCCCTCCATTCTGATTCTCCTTACACTCTCAGCACTATCCTCTGCCTCCCAAGTCCCCTGATCAATTTATATGTGCCGGTTAACTTATTTCCATGTCATAGCATTTTTTTGGGGTCACAAATAGGACTCATTTGTCACTATTAAAATTCTGAAATTTAAACAGATTCTTGGACTAGTGGTTAATATCCAGCAGCCCGTTCAACTTTAGTGCCCATCTTATCTGCAATAGCTTTTCCAGAGCTACTACCTTCACCTTGAAGCTCCATGGGTTTTCCCAATTCAAACTTGGGCTTCTTCAGCATTTTCACTTTCCTGACGAAGACATCGTGGAGAGGGTAGATGGACTGGCAAGCCTTGTCTGCACCTCCTGGGTCATGATTTCCATCATCTTCTGGATTTGGCAGACATGGTAATACTGAGCATAGAGGTCTTCTGTATCTGATAGTTGCATTTTTTAGTAAACCTAACACAGGAGAGACGAAGTAAATAGCCATCAGTAGTTTTGACATCATGAGCTTCAATCATGGTCTGCCATTTTTTGACCACGGAACACATTTTGTCATGGGTAAGATCCATGCCATGGAAATTGGTCAGGCAGTTTTTGGCCTGAGCATCCTTAGTGATTAGCTTGGATTTCCCAAATGCAACTTCATCATTCTGCAGATATGCAAGACTCACTTCAAACACACGGTCCTTAAGCCCATCAGGCAAAATTTTGGTTCCTCGATTCCTGGTGACTAGTGTTTTCCCAGTATCTATGTTGAACATAGCAGGAGTTTTCACGTCATACCAATCTTTTTTAAAAAATGGATCAACCCTGGGACCAGCAGTTGGCATAATGGCCATGTCGCTGGACTCCCATGTGGTCGACCGCAGTTCGAGTCCTGGACTCGATGGCTTAGACTCACGCTGGGCACATATGTGTGCATGCCCAAGATCCCGAAAGGAGAATGGAGAAGGGATTGTGGCGTGGCCATCCCCCTGGGGGGGTGATCTCTCGCTTTCTGTCTCTCTGTCTTTCTGGCGAGCGCACGCGCCCTATAGCAAAAACCTCTCAAAAAAATAAAAGGGAACCAGCAGTTGGCATAATGGCTATGTCGCTGGACTCCCACATAGTCAACCCCAGTTCGAGTCCCGGACCCGGTGGCTTAGAACTTACGCCGGGTGCGTGTGCGTGCATGCCCGAGATCCCGAGAGGAGAATGGAGGAGAAGGGATTGCCGCGTGACCATCCCCCCTGGGGGGTGATTTCTTGCTTTCTGTCTCTCTGTCTGTCTGGCGAGCGCACGCGCCCTATAGCGAAAACCTCTCAAAAAAAAAAAGGATCAACCCTGGATTCTTTAAAAATAAAAATGTAAATTTTGTTGCAGATCAAATAATTCTTACTGTACTTTCTAACTTTCCTCATGTTAGCACTGTGATCAGCATCGCTTCCCATAAGGTTTTACAATGCCACCTGGCAATCTGACACTAAACTATTTTTCCCATACTGAGATGAAAGGTGCTGATGTACCTCTAACTCCTCTCCCTGTGTCACTGTACAGACCAGAGACCATGAGCAGAAATTATGCCCGCTTTCTCCCCATGTTGGTCCTTCCAGGGGACCAAAAGCACATCCTTTTAAGTCCATGTCATAGCATTTGAAAATGATGATTCGGTTCCTCTGAACACATTAGGTACTGCATTTGATAGCTTTACCTTCTACTTTCTTTTTCTTTAAAAATTATTTAATTTTATTTATTATTATTTAATGGGCTACAGGGCAGGCATTCTTACCTGAGAGACACAGGGTAAGAGAGAGGGCAAGGGAGAAAGCAAACCACCAGGTCTGGGACTCGTACCATGATTGGCTACATGGCCAGTCCAGCGGCCCTAGCCACCACACTACCTGCTGGGCTCTACCTTCTACTTTCTTTTTCTTTAAAAATTATTTAATTTTATTTATTATTATTTAATTTGCTACAGGGCAGGCATTCTTACCTGAGAGACACAGGGTAAGAGAGAGGGAAAAGGAGAAAGCAAACCACCAGGTCTGGGACTCGTACCATGATTGGCTACATGGACAGTCCAGCGGCCCTAGCCACCACACTACCTGCTGGGCTCTACCTTCTACTTTCTTTTTTTTAGAGGTTTTGCTATAGGGCGCGTGCGCTCGCCAGACAGAGACAGAAAGCAAGAAATCACCCCCCCCCCCAGGGGGGATGGCCACGCCACAATCCCTTCTCCTCCATTCTCCTCTCAGGATCCTGGGCACGCAAGCACATGCGCCCAGCGTGAGTTTAAGCCACCGGGTCCGGGACGCGAACCGCGGTCGACTACGTGGGAGTCCAGCGGCATAGCCGTTACGCTAACTGCTGGTCCCTCTACCTTCTACTTTCTAACTATGGAGTAAAAATTGAAATCTAGTCCTGTCATGTTGAAAGTAAACAGGCAAGTTTAGAAGTAGTCATCATGTTTTCATATCTTGAAGGTCACAGAGTTAAAAGTCAGAATTTATAAAGCCCAGGCCAAAGACAAAGGTAATCTTTTATTATTATTATTTTTTTAGAGATTTTTTGCTATAGAGTGTGTGCACTCGCTGGAGAGACGCAGGCAGAAATTGAGAAATCACCCCCCAAGGGGTATGGTCACACCAAAATCTCTTCTCCATTCTCCTCCAGGGATTTTGGGCATGCATGCCCATGTGCTCAGCTTCAGTTTTAAGCCGCCAGGTCCAGGACTCTAAACATATTCAGTTGTTTATGAGTCCAGTGCCTTAACCACCTGCTAGCTCCAGACACAAATCTCTTAAGATTCGTTATTGAGAATCTGGAGGAAAAAATGTCTATCCATTTCCACTTCCCGATTCCCAAGTTTTCTAATTGATTGAGACAGGATAATATTTATTGAGAACATACGTATGGTATTCCACATTTTTTTTAGCTAAGCCACTCCTTGGTCAGGTTACTTATGCATCGGTTTTACATTTCCCTTGCCACCTGACACAGGCACCTGAACTTTGGGGTTCAGTGATTTTAAGAGTTTAGGAAAGCAGCATTTCTAGGGTCTTACAAGCCTCAGTTATTCTGGAAAATGCTATATACTTGTTACTCACTTAAATAGGGAGAAACAGTCTAATACTGCATTTTCAGATCTCCTTTTAGGATCTCTGACATAGAAGTGAATGCCCAAGAGTCCTGTGAGCTAAAACATTACTTCATCCTGTTTGACTTTTTACCATAAGATATTAATGTCTTTTTCCCTAATTTTATAAGTGGCAGTCTTGGCCACATCTACACCCTGTTTATATGCATGTAATGCTGTAGGGCTACAAAGACTTTACCATGGTAGAATTGTGAGTGTGGGCCAGCAGGTGGCATGGTGGTTAAGATGCTGGATTCCCACATGGGCAACTGAAGTTTGAGCTCTGGACCCAGTGGCTTGAAAAACCACAATAGATAGATAAATAAATGTTAAAAAAATAAATAAAGAATTGCAAGTGGATATGAGTTGGACAAGATTTAGAAAAGCACAGGTCTAGAGATGCACAACTACTATTTAGACATTTTGCTATGTTCATAGTATTGAATCCATATAAGTCATTTGATGCACTATATATAGGAAGGGGTCTGTGAATGTGTTCCTGCAGCTACATCTCAATTCCCTCCCCGCCCCTCCTTTGTTATAGAGTGTCTGTGCTCTCCAGAGAGACAAGGAAAGTGAGAAATCACCAGGCAGGTGTAGAGATGGCTATGTTGTAATCTCTTCTTTTCCAGTCTCTTGGGATTTGGGGCATACACCCACACCTGTCACGTTTGTCTTTCTTTTTTTGGAGAGGTTTTTGCTACAGGGCACGTGCGCTCGCCAGAAAGACAGAGACAGAAAGCGAGAAATGGGGTGTGGGGGCGGTGGCTATGCCGCAATCCCTTCTCCATTCTCCTCTCGGGATCTTGGGCACGCATGCACACGAGCCCGGCATGAGTTTAAGCCACCAGTCTGGAACTTTAACCAGTTGGCTACATGGGAGTCTTAGCCATCTGCTGGTCCGGTCAGGTTTATTTTTCAAGTTGCCAGGTCCTGGACTCAAACCATAGTAGGCCATGTGGGAACCCAGCAACTTAACCACCAGGCCACCTGCTGGCCCCTGTATTTGGGTCTTGCTTTCCACGCAACAGTAGAGTAGCTGGGTTGAAGAGATTATGAAGAGAAAAATCAACAGCCAACTAAAGCCAACTAACTAGTAGGGCATTTAAGAAAAGGTATGGGCTAAGGAAGTTACCTCCGCATTGTCAAATGTTTTAGTTTTGTTTAGGGTGGGACAGTTAATTTGGGGGGACAGTTAATTACTACCAGTAAATTAAATCTTTGTATTATGGAAAATACACAATCTAAGGCATCTGGGATTGTTTTCTCAAGCAGAAACGGGTTTCTTGGGAGTTTTCCTACTCATTCTGTTTCATGGGCACATCTTCCCCCAAAACGGTGATAAAATTCTCCAAGTCTTCTCTGTGCTACTAATTGAGCGTGTGACTTTGGACAAATAGAGTCGTTTCTTGGGACCTCAGGGTGTCTGCTCCCGGCCTTCACTCCAAGGGGGTCGGTTCCAGTCTGGAAGCCAGCAAATCGCTACCAATGTCGGGCCGTGGGCCTCGCGCGAAGCCGTTGGACGTTAATGTGCCCCCCCTCACCGCGCCCCTTAGCGCAATGGGTGGGACTGGGGGGCAGCAGCTTCCGGCGGTGAATGGCAAGGGGGCGCGTGGCGCTCCCCACCCACCGTGACACGAGACTGTCCCCGCGGCAGGACGCCGCGCGCGCCAGCCTCTCTTCACCACCGTTGAGGGCTTTGCCAGCCCGGCCAGCGCACACTGGGAAGCCCCGAAGCGTCTCCGCGGTGCCGAGAGAACTGTTCGAGTGGGGGAGGGGCAGCGAACCGAATCGTTTATGCTAAACAGTGCGTGCATCCTTTATGGAGATTGGCGAGGGCTTTACTCTAGAAGCCAATCAGTTCAGGACGAGGGTGGGCCAGTAGCGAACTCGCACACTCATTGGCTGACAGGTTGCGGCGCAAGAGGAGCGTTTAGACCGAGAATATCCGGGATTATTTTCCCCTAGCCTTGCTGTGCGTGTACCGGAAGTGACGCACGGCCCCGGCGGGCGGCCGCCCTGCCCCCGCTTCCTTTCACGCTGTCGCTGACTGTGGGTGGTTGTGGCCACTGTGCTCTGAGGGAGGTGGTGGCCGCCAGTAATGCCTGGGAAACTCCTCTGGGGGGACATTATGGAGCTGGAAGCACCTTTGGAAGAGTCCGAGAACCAGAAGAAGGAGAGGCAAAAGGTGCGCAGAGGATGGGCCGCGCCTCCTGTTGGGCTGCGCCGGCTTGGGCGGGGAGGGGAACTGTACCTGATGATGGCCTGTCAGAACCGGGCCGGAGCATCAGAGGGCCTCCCCTCGCGCCGTCCTCAGCCCTCTGAGATAGCTCCGGGACCATTTCCATCTCCACACTCCCGACTTGGAGAAGGACGGCCCTGGGCTTTGGTCCGTCCTCCCTTGGCCTTTCAGCCCTTGCCGTTGGCGCCTGAATCTCAGAAGAGAGGGCCAGACTCAAGCTCCCATCACCGCAGAGTCTTGTTCTTCTTTTCCTCTTCCTCAAGCAGCGAGGCCTGTCATTGGGGTTCGTTGACCATCTTAGAAGATGATTACGAAAAAGATTGCCTTGAATATGTGTTTTTTTCTGTCTCCTTGTCCTGTGTGCAAGAATGTGTGCAAGAATCTTGGGGAAAGCGATCTTAGGTTTACAAACCTTTAGAAATAGTATGTAGAGGCTTAAATATAAAAGTGTCACAGCATTGTTAGGAATTGGCTTTGGTGGAGATCGTGTGGGCTGTGTTATGAATAGCTCTTACTGTCAGTATTTTCATTCAATCCACAGGTATTTATGAGCTTAATTTGTACCAGACTGTTTGCTGAGCACAAGGATTTTAAATAAGAAATAGTCCTTGTTGTCAAGGAATCTGTATAGGAGCTTTAGAGACATCCTCCCTTCCACTCCCGCCCCTTAAAAAATCCTGAACAATTAGAGGCTTATGAAGTGCTGAAAATGCACAGGTAAATTTTATGCTGGAGGCTTATGACCTGGAGAAAAGAAAATATTGCTGAGGAAGATAAGGTAGCAGTATCTGAAGGCTGATATTTGACAGAAGTATGGAATTTAAAGAGCAGAATCTATCCCTCTGACTTTATCGCTCTGATCATCTTGTCTTTTCAGCCAACCAGTTATCTTTTATTGCGATAAAATATATGTAACTTAATATTTACTATTTAACCCTTTTCTAAACATAGTTCTGTAGCATTACATATATTCATATGTTCTGCTGTTGTCACTACCATCCATCTCCAGAAGATTTTCATCTTCCTAAGCTGAAACTCCCTGTCTTTTAAACACCAACTCCCTACTTCCCTCTCCTCGCAGCTCCTGTGGTCTCTATTCTTTCTGTCTCTATGAATTTGACTCTGTCAGAACCTAGAGTAGCTTGTAGGTGGAGTCATCAAGCAATTAGTTTTGACTCCTGTTGAAATATTTGTTTTTCCTTTTGCATCCAAATCGTATCCATCTCTCAAGTTGTAATTTGTGTTTTTCTAACCACCCTTTTGTATAGTAATCCCATTCCCCTTTGAAGTCTTGTTCCAGTGTCTGTCTTTATCATGCAATTGGCATTTTATTGTAGACTTTCTTGAAAAGTTAGGTCATTTTTCCTGTGTGTATCTTTTCTAGCTACCTTCCAAAGATTGTTCAGGAAAAGAATTCTTGTCCATCCTTACATTTCAGGAAATTCTTAGTAAATACTTGTGAGTTGATAGCTTGCTTATTGTAAATTTTCCAGAATACCTGTTGATTGCCCTTTAACTATGGAAGATAACTAGAAATTTGAAAACATAATGGAATACCAACTAATGGAGATAGGGCATTAAAATGGTTGTCTGACATCGAAATGAAGATAACTGTTTCAGATATGTTGAGATATGGATCTGGTCCTTAGGTTCTTAGAACTAGAATGGAAATGAGGAAGGGAGTCTGCAAGTGTGTGTTGGAGTCAAAGAAATGGTGTAAAAGTGTACATAGAGAACAGAGACTTAAGGAACATCCACAGGAGAAGGAGGAGGGAGAGGAACCATTGCAGAAGATGTAATAAAGGTAAGAGGATAAGAAGGAAATACAGAGTTTAATAGAAACCAAAGAAATGGAGAGTGTCAAGCACTGTGGGTACAACATGGAATAATGTATTTCATCACCATGGCATGTTGCTGGGCTTAGACCTAGAGGTCTCTCTGCCTCCTTTCAACTTGTCCCTGATGTACATGGCCCAGGAGCAATTTAAACCCCAAGGCTAATTCTATAAATAATCTTGTTTTTCTGTAGAACCTTTTGGTTTAGGGAGATATGGGCTGGTACAGCTAAGGATCAAATGATGTAGTAATGTGGTAACTGCAAGGCTTTTTTTTTTTTTTTTGTCTCCTAAGTTTTGCTGTAGGATGTGAACACTCAGCAGAGAGACAGAACAAGAGTGAAAGAGAAATCACCCCAGAGGGGTTGGCCACACTGTAACCCCTTTCCTCTAATCTCTGCTTAGGATTTTGGGCATGCATGCACAGGTTCCTGATGTGATTTTCAAGCCACTAGGTCTGCATTGGAACTGCTCAGTTGGCCATGTGGGATCCAGTGCCTTATTCTCTAGGCCACCTGCTGGTCCATAACTGCTAAGTATTTTCACACATACCATGTTACTCAGTTTTTGTAGCAACTCCTTTATTTATTTATTTAGAGAGATTTTTGCGATAGGGTGCATGTGCTTATCACAGAGCTGAGACAGACAGAAAGTGAGAAGTCATCCCCCCAGGGGGAATGGCCATGCGATAATACCTTCTCCATTCTTCTCTTGGGATTTTTGGACACGCATGCACATGTTCTCAGCATGAGTTTTAAGCCACCGGGTCCGGAACTTGAACTGTGGTTGACTACGTGAAAGTCCAGCAGTGTAACCATTATGCCATCTTCTAGTCCCCTGCAATTCCTGTTTTGTTGATGAGAAAATTACATATGAAAACACTATAAAAATTGTGTAAGTGAAAATTTTGATGGTTGTAATATTTTTCTTTAATTTGCTAGAGGGCATGTGCACTTGCTAAAGAAAGAGAGGAGAGGAGAAAGCATCCCACCCTTCGGGAATGATCATGCCACAGTCCCTTCTCCATTTCTCCCTCCTTTCAGGATTTGTGCACACGTGCACATGCCCGGTGTGTTTTTCAAGCTACTAGGTTTGGGACTCAAACTGCACAGTTGAGCATGTGAGATCCAGGTTGGTTAATCAGCAGGCCACAGGCTAATCCTGTAATTTTTATTATCACTAACTACTGATATCTCATTTATTTTAAAGATTTGATTAAGTAATTCTGAAGATGTGCTAGATTTCCAAATAATGACTCATGGTTTACAAATATGAAAACACTGGCCACCTGGAGGCCGGCAGGTGGCATGGTAGTTAAAGGTGGCTGGCCGTGGTTCGAGTCCTGAACCTGCTGTCTTGTTTTCTTGTTTTCCCACTCCCTCTGTCTTTCTCTGATCAAATTTAAAAAATAACAACAATAACAAATGGAATTAAAGAAATAATTTAAAAAAGGAAAACACTGGCTATCAGTTTGGCTATTTTTTTTCTTTTTTAGGTTTTTGCTGTAGGACACATATGCTCATTGGAGAGAGGCAGAGAGAGGGAAAGTGAGAAATCACCTCCCAGCCTCAAGGGGGATGGCCACGTCTCAAATCCCTTCTCCAAAAAAACGTGTGTGGTATGATCTTCAAGCCCCCAAGTCTGCAATTTGACCTGCAAAGTTGACCATATTGGAATCTATTGCCTTAACTTCCACACCACCTGCTGGCCCCATCAGTTTGGTATTTTAAAGTCAAAGTTTAAGAATAGTGCTTTTTTTCTTTTTACATACTACTTACTAAATAAAAACTGTTTCTTAATTTCTAGGATTACTGTTATTCCATGGAAGTATAATAATTGGAGTTATACATAGTTTGGTTTAGTTATTTATTTTCTGTTAATTATCAAAATTCAGGGAAAAAGCATAATGTAAAAATAGCATTGATCTGGGGCCCACACATGGCATGGTGTTGGGGCTGTGGTCTCCCACATGGCTGACTGTGGTTCGAGTCCCGGACCTGATGGCTTGCTCTCTCATTTGCCCCCTCTCTCTCTTTCTGGTGAGCATATGTGTCCTATAGCAAATGTAATAATAATAATATTGAATAAAATAAATAAATTTAACAAATTGCATGGATCTTCAAGTTAAATAGATCTAGCTCCACTTCTAACATGAAAGAATTGTAAGTATTCCCAGTTGTAGATGTTTGGCAAGTTATTTAACTTCTGAGAACTCCCTTTTCCTCATCTATAAAATGGCAAAGGTAGGGACCAGCAGATGGCATAATGGTTACATGGTTGAACTCCCACGTAGTTGACTGCAGTTAGAGTACTGGACCCGGTGGCTTAAAACTCAGGCCAGGCACGTGTGTGTGCGTGCCCAAAATCCCAAGAGGAAAATAGAGGAGAAGGGATTGTGGTGTGGCCGTCCCCTCCGGGGCAATTTCTTGCTTTCTGTCTCTGGCAAGTGCATGTGCCCGATAGCAAAAATCTCTCTCTAAAAGGACAAGAAAATGGCAAAGGTAATACAGGTTCACTGTTTCTTATTCAAAATCCTTGGAGTTAGATGTGTTTAGAATTCAGAATTCTGGAGATTTTTAGAAATACCCAATCCCAGCAGGATTTGGGCCTGTAACTTGACACCTTAATATTAAATATGAGTATTCATATTAAATGGAATAAATAAAGGCTACAAATAGCCTCACATTAGTTTAGGTCAGATTTTGCTATCTAATGAGTTTAGGTCAGCCAAGGTTTTGCCTTCAAGTAAGTTACCAAAAAAACTTAAGTTTTTTTTTAAGAATTTTTTTAAATTTAGCTTTTTTTCTCTCTCTTTCTTTCTCTCTTTCTTTCTCTTTCTTTCTTTTGACCAGAGAGGGACAGAGAGAGAGAAAGTAAGAAAGCAAGCTGCCAGGTCTGGGACTCGAACCACGGTCAGCCATGTGGGAGTCCAGCGTCCTTAACCATCTCGCCATCTGTCGACCCATAGCTTTTTTTTTAAAGAATAATTTATTTTATTTATTCATTCATTTATATTAATTTTACCAGAGAGAAGGAGAGAGAGAGAGAAAGCAAACCACCAGGTCTGGGACTCGAACTATGATCAGCCATGTGAGAGTGTCCAGTTTTTTAACACCTTAACCACCATGCCACCTGTTCATACCCAAAACTTAGGTTTA
The DNA here is from genome assembly GCF_000334495.1 of Tupaia belangeri chinensis. Classification (NCBI taxonomy): domain Eukaryota; kingdom Metazoa; phylum Chordata; class Mammalia; order Scandentia; family Tupaiidae; genus Tupaia; species Tupaia belangeri. The sequence goes on along the minus strand of NW_006159730.1, from coordinate 1,916,440 downwards.
CAGAGCTTTATGGGTATTGGAATTTTGGGTAAGGGTTCCGGATCTGTATGTCTCTTACAGAATTGTAAATACAGCTTTAGATAAGCTGAAAATACATAATGTTGTGTAGGTATTCCATAAATATATAATTTTTTTCTTTTGAAGATATTAGAAGTTTTTTTTTTTTTCCTTTTTATTTGTGATTCTGGGATTATCACTCTTGCCAAGAAGGAGCTTAAAAAAAAAAAAGAAAAAAAAAGTTATAAATTTTATTTATTATTATCTTCTTCAGTTTTGATCAGAAAGAGCCAGTGAGAAAGCAAGCTGCTAGATCTGGGACTTGACCTGTGGTTGACTTTGTGGGAATCCAGCACCTCAACCACCACACCACCTACAGGCCTCCATTTTTTTTTTTAAGTTTTATTTATTCAATTTTATTTTATTTATTTTGGAGAGTTTTTTGCTATAGGGCACGTGCACTCACCAGCTAGAGACAGAGAGAGACAGACAGAAAGTAAGAAATCACCCCCCCAGGGGGGATGGCTATGCCACAGTCCCTTCTCCTCCATTCTCCTCTCGGGATCTTGGGCATGCACGCACATGCGCCCAGCATGAGTTTAAGCCACCGGGTCCAGGACTCGAACCGTGGTTAACTACATGGGAGTCCAGCAACATAGCCATTACGCTAACTGCTGGTCCCTTTAGTATTATTTTTAAATTTGACTAGAGAAAGATAGAGGAAAAGAGAAAAGGAAAGTGAGAATGCAAGCTGCCGGGTCCAGGATTTGAACTGCAGTTGGCCATGTGGGAGTTCAGCACCTTACCATCATGCCACCTGATGACCCTGAGAAGAAATTGTTTTAATTTCCCTTAAATCTTACAATGGGATTAGAGCTAAATGCTGAGTTTTGAGAATGCAGGAGATGGGCTGAGAATTACAGTACCCCAGCAAGGCTTAGAGTTTGGTGATATGAATTATCCTGGATTTCTGTCAGGTAGGTATTGAAAATCACTGTAGATTGAGCTTAACTGGTTGGGGAGTCTAATTTCTGTGGAGTCTTAAAAGGATACCTCATGACCCTCTTATCACTGCTTCTTTATTTGTCTACAGAATGATAGAAGGAAATCAAGACACCATTATGACTCAGATGAGAAATCAGAAACAAGAGAAAATGGTGTTGGAGATGACCTGGATGCTCCCAAGTCCAAAAAAGCTAAAATGAAAGAGAAACTAAATGGAGACACTGAAGAGGGATTTAGTAGACTTTCAGATGCATTCTCTAAATCTCATAAGTCAAGAAGAAAAGGCCTGCCAAATGGAGATATTGATGAGTATGAAAAAAAATCAATGCGAGCATCATCCTTAGATAGTTCTCATAAATCAAGTGATAATAAATTACAGGAGGTATGGATACTTATTTTGTACTTGACATTACCTTGAAATACAGGCTGATTGGATTTTTTTAGGCTAATTAGAATTGATTCTGTAATATTTCCTACTTAGTGTCCAGTACTCTTTGATAGATGGATGTGAGAGTCTGTGCAAGTTGAAATCTGAGCCTTTTTTCCTTCAACCCTTGTTTCTTTCATTGTGTTGTCTTTTTATTTGGATTGGGATAGGGGATGCTCAGATTTTAATCTCTCCTGTGCATTTGGGTTCCTAAACAATTTTTCCAAATTGCTTATCAGTGTCACCTACTCCTTTTTTTTTTTTTTTTGTTCTTAAATTGCTATGCATAGTGGTTAAGGTGGTGGACTTCCACATGACCAACCATGGTTTGAATCCCAGACTTAGTGACTCGAAAATCACACCAGGCATATGTGCCTGCCTACCCAAAATCCAGAGAGGAGTTTGGAGAAAAAGGGATTGTGGTATGGCCATCCCCCTGAGGGCTGATTTCTCACTTTCCCTCTCTCTACCTCTCTATATCTGTCCGGTGAGCACATATGCCCTATAGCAAAAACGTAAAAAATAAATAAATAAAAAATAGTAAGTTGCCATAAGGCACAAGTGTTCACCAGAGAGAGAGAGAGAGAGAGAAAGCAACCCTGAATGGCCAGTGGAGCATGGTCATGCTGCAGTCCCTTCTTTTTGGGACATGCTCCCAGTGTGTGTTTGAAACTACCATGGCCTGGATTTACACAGTGCTGGCCCAGCCTACTTGCCTTTCTTATGGTTATTTCAGTTCCTACCAGTATTCATCAATTGATTTCTCACCTTCTGCAATGAAGAATAGAAAGTCTCTTGACTTTGTGTATTTTGCCTTTTGCTTTTTCTGCTTCTGTAGTGATGGCAACTTTAAATGATCTTTAGGTCCTACTGTGACTCAGTGCTAAAGCAAGTAACATTATTTTAAAAGAATTATTTACTTAATTTTATTTATTATAATTTTTGAGTTTACGAAAGGACATAATGTACTTACCGGAGATAGAGAGAGGGAAAGTGAGAAAGCAAGCCACCAGGTCCAGGACTCGAACTGCAGTCAGCCATGTTGGAGTCCAGTGCCTTAACTACCATGCCATTTGCTGGCCTCACTCTAGGCACATGTGCATGTGTGCCCAAGATCCCTAGAGTAGAATGGAGGAGAAGGGATTGCAGTGTGGCCGTCCCCCCTCGGGGATGATTTCTCGCTTTCTGTCTCTCTACCCCTCTCTGTCTTTCTGGCGAGAGCACATGCCCTATAGCAAAAAAAAAACTCTCAAAATAAAACATTATCTAATTTATTTGTTATCACTATTGCTTTTTAATTTTCTATAAGCCTCATGTGCAAGAGGGAGAGAGAGAAAGTGAGAAAGAAACTGCCTGGTCTGGGACTCAAACCATGGTTGACCATAATGGAAGTCCAACACCTTAACCACCACACCACCTGCTGGCCCCCTTCTTGCTTGCTTGTTCTGGCTCTTGCTCTCTTGCTCTGTCCCTCTCTGGTCAAATTTTAAAAAATAAGTAAATAAATAAAGTAATTCTTAAGGAAAAAAGTATCCAATTTTATTTTTTATTATTATTATTTTTCAATTTGACTGGAGAGAGTGACAGAAAGTGAGAAAGCAAGCCACCAGGTCTGGGACTGGAACTGTGGTCAGCCATTTGGGAGTTCAGTTCCCCAACCAACACTTCACCTGCTGCCTGTAAAGGGAGACTTTTGAAATTAGCAGAATTTCCCACTAGTTTTCCTTGTAAGTTAATCTAAATGTTTCTTTTTTAAAAGTTGATCGTTTTCTCTCCTTTTTTAAAAATAATTATTAAATTTCATTTATTTGTTCATTTATTTTAATTTGACCAGAGAGAGAGAGAGAGAGAGAGAGAGAGAGAGTAAAAGTAAGAAAACAAGCCACCAGCTTTGGGACTCAAACTGTGGGAGTGTCCAGCCCCTTAACCACCATGCCACCTGCTGGACCCCCACTTTCTCTTTTTTAAAAATTTTACTTAACTTTATTTATTTAAATTTGACCAGAGAAAGAGTGAAAGAGCAAGAGGGAAAGTGAGGAAGCAAGCCAACAGGTCTGAGACTCAACCACAGTCAGCCATCAACCACGAGGTCAGCCATGTTGGAATCCAGCACCCTTAATTACCACGCCACCTGCCAGCCCCTAATCTAAATAATTTTTTTTTTAAATTTTCTTTTTAGACAGAGAGAAACAGAGAGACAGGGAGAAATCACCTCCTCCCCACCCCCCAGGGTTTAAGCCACTGGGTCCGGGACTTGAACCGTGGTCGACTACATGGGAGTCCAGCGACACAGTCATTATGCTAACTGCTGGTCCTTAATCTAAATAATGTTTATACACACGTCAGCCCATTTAGTAAAATTAAAGTTGTCAAAAGGGTAAAAGTTGAATATAAACTATATTGTCTAGAACTTTGATTTCATTTTGACAGATCCTAACACGTGAACAGAAAGAAGGGGACTTCTCCAATTTCCCTATTTCTGAAGAGACTATAAAGCTTCTAAAAGGTACTATGAATTGTAATACATTTGTAATTTAAAATCTACTTGTTTTTTTTAATGCATGTGCCTTTCCTGACCAAAAATAATATAAAAAACATAGAGAAATAGTTCTTCATGAACTACAGTTATTTCTACATCACCTTTTTCATTATTCTGACCTGTTTTTAACCTTAAGAGTTAGATGTAAGAATATTTGTCAAAAATTGAGACTAATTTTTTTACAGTTTCTGTTTGAGATAGGAATAACTGTAACTCTTCTTAGGTGATGTATCCTCTTAGGCAGACATCATGGAATCAGGATTGGCATTTTCAATTGAATATATTTTTTTCTAATACTGATCTTAAATATTTTAATGACATTTTATTTTACAGGTCGAGGGGTAACATATCTCTTTCCTATTCAAGTTAAGACCTTTGTTCCTGTGTATGAAGGAAAAGATTTAATTGCTCAAGCACGGACAGGAACAGGAAAGACATTCTCTTTTGCTATCCCCTTGATTGAAAGGCTCCAAAGAAATCAAGAAATGGTTAAAAAAAGCCGCTCACCAAAGGTAACTAATATAAGAGTAAAAGTTTACAACATTGATGGAAAAGAGAAAGTATACTAGTTCAAGTGTGGCATAGCATGCAAAAGATAGCCTGTGGCATAAAGTGAAAATTTGGGTTCTAACATCAAAATATGTTTATATGCACATAAAACATTTCAAGCAAAGCTAAAATGAAATAGTTATCAGGTATGAGTGGAATGTATATGGAGCCGTAGATACCTTTGATATCTGTATATTATGAGGCCAGTATAGTTTAGGAATATTTATCATTAGTATATTTATAATTAATATATGTATATTGACTTTTTTTTTAGTCCTGACCCTTTCAGTGAATTTTCTGAAGATGTGGGTATTTTTTTATAATTACTTATTTAATTTTTATTTTTTCATTCGTTTATTTTAATTTGACCAGAGAGAGACACAAATAGCGAGAGAGAAGTAAAGTGAGAAAGCAAGCCACCAAGTCTGGGACTCAAACCATGGTTGGCCATGTGGGACTGTCCAGCGCCTTAACCACCATGCCACCTGCTGGTCCCTGAAGATATGTTTTTTGGTTATTCAGTAAATATTCAATATTACTTACTTTACTGGATGACATTTTAAGAAGATTATGACAGGGAGCCAGCAGTTAGCGTAATGGCTATGTTGCTGGGCTCCCACGTAGTCGACCACGGTTTGCGTCCTAGACCCGGTGGCTTAAAACTCACGCCGGGCCCAAGATCCCGAGAGGAGAATGGAGGAGAAGGGATTGCGGCGTGACCATCCCTCCTGGGGGGGTGATTTCTCGCTTTCTGTCTCTATGTCTCTTTCTGTTTGTCTGGCGAGCACACGCGCCCTATAGCAAAAACCTCTCCAAAAAAAAAAAATAGAAGATTATGACAGAGGCTGACAAGTGGTGTGGTAGTTAAGAGCACTGGACTCCCACATGGACAACTGTGGTTTGAGTCCCGGACCTGGTGGCTTGCTTTCTCACTCCTCTTCCCCGCCCCCTCACCACCTCTCTGGTCAAATTAATAGAAAGAAAGGCAGGCAGGTAGGAAGGAAGGAAGGAAAGAGGGAGGACGAGAGGAAAGGAGAGAGAGAGAGAAAAAGAAGAAAGAAAGAAAGTTAAAATAATTCTTAAAAAAAAAAGAGAATGACAGAATTGATAGTGCTGGTTTCTGTATTGAAGGTACTGGAGAGCTGTGTTAATTTATCAATAGTATAGTCAACCAGTAGAGGGGACTGGGAAACTTTTAGCCTAACATTTGACCTTGTTAGGATCTATGTGTACTTTAAGGTTCTAAAAGTGAAGAAAAAGAATCAGCAACATGATTAGAATAGGTTCATAAGTAAAAGTATTAGCAGTTTATTCTTTGAAAAACTCCTGAGTAGTAATACAGTATAAAAGCAAATTTACATATGTAAGTATCACTATATCACAATGACTTTGGTTCAGCTATCCCAAATCAGGTTGGGTGCATTGGCTTACAGGAGGACTTAATTTGGAGGATTCTATTTCTTGGGTAAAGTTAGGAAGGACTTAAGTAATAAAATAAGATACAGTCCCAACACTGCCTTTAAAAACTTTTGTGCTAGTACAGTGTTAGTGGAGATTTTAGCTCTACCACTTCCATTGGTTGGATTTAGGTGAAGACTTTTAACTTCTCTAAGACTCATGTTCCTTATGAATAAAATTGGGATAACACCACCCCTTGGGGTTTTTGTGAGAGTCAAATAGATAATTCATGTAAAGCACTAGTGCCTGCTGACATTCATTTAACAATTTTACTTATTTATTTTAAAATTATTTCTCTATTTAATTTTGTTACTATTATTTATTATATTTTAATTTTACCAAATAGACAGAGAAAACGAGCAAGAGAAGGGGAAAATGAGAAAGCAAGCTGCCAGGTCCGGGACTTGAACCAAGGTTGGCTATACAGGAGTCCAGCACCTTAACCATCATGCCACATGCTGGCCCCAATTTATTATTATTATTTTATTATTATTTTTTGGACAGGTTTTTGCTATAGGGTGCATGCACTCACCAGAAAGACAGAGAGAGACAGAGAGACAGAAAGCGAGAAATCACCCCCCCAGGGGGGTTGGCCACGCCACAGTCCCTTCTCCTCCATTCTCCTCTTGGGATCTAGGGAATGCACACATATGCACCCAGCGTGAGTTTAAGCCGCCGGGTCTGGGACTTGAACCACAGTCGGCCACATGGGAGTCCAGCGACATAGCCATTACGCTAACTGCTGGTCTCCCCAATTAATTTTTTTAAAGAATTATTTTGTTAATTTATTTATTTACTTATTTTAATTTAACTGTAGAGGGACAGAGCGAGAGAGAGAGAGAGAGAGAGCGAGAAAGCAAGCCGCCAGGTCCAGGACTCAAACCACAGTCGGCCATGTGGGAGTCCAGCACCCTCAACTACCATGCCACTTGCCAGCCCCTCATTTAATAATTTAAAAAGTATATTATTTTAAAAAAGTAGATTATTTTCTTTCATGAGAGGAAGAGAGACAGATAGAGAAAGGATAAGGAGGACTCCTCAACAGAATTCTGTAATTCCTCCCATAGCCTCAGCCAGTCAGGATCTTGGGCACTCATGCTTGCACGTGGAGTGCACAGTTAGACCTTGAGATGTAAACCCAGGACCTTCTCATATTGCCTTCTGCATTGTGGAGTGTTGTGTTAACACTGTGTTACCATAGCTAGCTTAAGAAGTATTTTTTGAATATCTGTTCTGTTCTAAGGACTGCTTGAGGTACGACGAACACAGCGACCTAGCCTGATATAAATCCCTGCCATCATGGAGCTTACGTTTTAGTGGGTTTGATAGACAATCAGCCAATAAGTAAATATAAAATATAAATATCTTAGGTGGTTCTTAGTGCTAAGGAGAAATAATAAAGAGAAACGGGGAGATGAAAAGAGGCTTAGAAACCTCACTGAGAAACTGACTTGAAGGGAACTAAAGGAAGTAAGGGAGGATAAAAATTAATTAAGCTTTCATTCTTATGCTGTTTGTATCCTATCTTTAAATACTTAATGATATTGATGTTAAGATTCCTATTTTAATTTTCCTTTTTAATTTTTTAAAAAGAATTATTTTATTTAACTTTATTTATTCATTCATTTATTTTAATTTGATCAGAGAGAGAGAGAGAAAGTGAGAAAACAAGCCACTCGGTCCAGGATTTAAACTGTGGTTGGCCATTTGAGAGTGTCCAGTGCCTTAATCTCTATGCAGCCTGCTGGTCCTCAAGATTCGTAGCTTTAAATATACCTTTTAAAAAGTCTTCTCAGTTTGAATTTATTATTATTATTATTATTATTATTTTATTTCACTTTATTTATTTACTTTTAATTTGGCCAGAGAGAGAGAGAAAAGCAAAGTGAGAAAGCAAGCCACCAGATCTGGGACTCGAACTGTGGTTGGCCATGTGGGAGTCCAGCACCCTTAACCATCATGCCACCTGTCAGCCCCAGATTTCTTAAGTCTTTAGATAAGTATCTTTTTGTTCTTTAAACTTCTTGCTTAGGTACTTGTTTTGGCTCCAACAAGGGAACTGGCAAACCAGGTAGCCAAAGACTTCAAAGATATAACTAGAAAACTCAGCGTGGCTTGTTTTTATGGTGGGACATCATATCAAAGCCAAAGTGAGTAAATAGTAGAAAGATACATTTGCTATTTAAATTTTTTTTAAATAAAATTATGTTGATTTTTATGTATTACTGGCATTTCTCTCTATTCACAGTTAATCATATTCGAAATGGTATTGACATCTTGGTTGGGACTCCTGGTCGAATCAAAGACCATCTACAAAGTGGCCGATTGGATCTTTCTAAACTACGCCATGTTGTGCTTGATGAAGTGGATCAAATGTTAGATTTAGGGTTTGCTGAACAAGTTGAAGATATTATCCACGAATCCTACAAAACTGGTATTTACTCATTCAAAATAAGTAAATTAGCAATTATTCTTGGACAGTAAAAGCTTATGAATTTAATTTTTTTTTTTTTTTTTTGCTAGAGGGGACATGTGTTTGCCTGGGAGAGAAAGTGAGGAAGCACCCCTCTGTGGGGAATGGTTATACCACAATCCCTTCTCCCTTCTTCCTTTTGGGATTTTGGGTATGCATGCACATGCGCCTGGTATGTTTTTCAAGCCGCTAGCTCTGAGACTCAAACTGTGTAGTCAACCATGTGGAATCCAGTTACCTTAACCTCCACGGCCCAGGTTGGGCCAACTTACAGATCTTTTTTATTTTATAGTTTTTATTACATTGTCTTTTGATATTTTATTATTATTTTTTTTTGGAGACATTTTTGCTATATGGCGCATGTGCTCGCCAGAAAGACAGAGACAGAGAGACAGAAAATGAGGAATCACCCCACCCCTCCCTAGGTAGATGGCCATACCGCAGTCCCTTCTCCTCTATTCTCCTCTCGGGATCTTGGGCACACACACACATGCCTGGCGTGAGTTTAAGCCACTGGGTCCAGGACGTCAATGGCAGTCGACTACATGGGAGTCCAGTGACATAGCCATTATACCAACTGCTGGTACCCCTATCTTTTGATGTTTTAACAAAACTAGTTATTTGGTATTTGTTCTCTCCCTGAAAAAAAAAATATGATAGCATACTTAAACTATTGGGTTGTCAGAAAAGTCTTGATGTATTTTTCTGGGTTTTTTTTTGAGAGTTTTTTTTTTTTTTTTTGTTTATGGGGCGG
>NW_006159730.1:1896280-1906847 GCF_000334495.1 Tupaia belangeri chinensis | reverse complement strand
ACACACACACACACACACACACACACACACACACAGAGAGAGAGAGAGAGAGAGAGAGAGAGAGAGAGAGAGGGAAAATGAGAGAGCAAGCCACCAGGTCTGGGATTCTAACCATGATTGACCATGTAAGAGTGTCTAGTGCCTTAACCACCGTGCCACCTACTGATCCCCCATGTGTTATTTTTTATAGTCAGTAATTATTGTTACTTATTTACTGATTCTTTGTTCATTCTTTCCCCTCCTTTTTTTTTTCTTCCAAATTAAGCCATAGGGCACGTGCTCTCATAAGAGAGAGTCAGAAAGAGAGGGAAAGTGAAAAGTCCCTCCCCACCCTTGGGGAAGGCCATGTTGCAATTCCTTCTCTTCCATTCTTCTTCTGAGATTTTTGGGCATGCATGCGCATGTGCCTGGCCACCAGGTCAAGACTCTACCTGCTGGCCCCCCATATTTCCTTTTAAAATTCTCACCTTCCTTCTGGGTAAAGTTCTCTTAGTATTGTCACCTAGTTGTGAAAGGTGAAAGGTTTTTCTTCTTTTTGCCAGAGGGCACATGTGCTTCCTGGGCAGGAGGTGGGGGGATATCAGTGATAGTCATACCACAGTCCCTTCTCTGTATCTCCTTTTGAAATTTTGGGTTTCATGCACATGTACCTGGTGTGTTTCTCAAGCCTCTGGGCCTGAGATTTGAACCGCACAGTCAGTCATGTGGGATCCTGCTGCTTTCAGCACCACACCACATCTGGCCCAAAAATTGTAAGTTCTGTGAATTCCAGCAAAGTATGAAGGTTAAAAATTTACTCCAAGTTTTCAATTTTTATTATTTCTTTGAAGTTTAGGGGGATTTTTAAGAGCTGGATACATCATGGGATATTATGAAAACAATTGAATTATTTTTGTTTATTTAAGATTCTGAAGACAATCCTCAAACTTTACTGTTTTCTGCAACTTGCCCACAGTGGGTGTACAAAGTCGCAAAAAAATATATGAAATCCAGGTATGAACAGGTTGATCTTGTTGGAAAAATGACTCAAAAGGCTGCAACTACTGTGGAAGTAAGTAACTTTTCAGCATGATAGATTTTAGCTGTTAATTGATATTTATTTTTGAAACTTGTTGAAGGTACACTTAAAGTTTTAGGTACCTCTCCAGGCCTAATCTCTCTTCTCTATCCTTTATCAGTAAGCTGTTTCTATAGTCTGAGACTGAGAAGCAGAAGAAAATAAGTAGGAAAAAAAGGTATGTGAATAGATAAGTCCTGACAGGAGACATAGAAGCACATTGAAGGTATTGATGAAGAAGGTGATTCATATTGACTAGGAAAGAATAGTATTGTGATAGTTTAAGTTTAGATGATGAAAGTTAGATCTTTATCTTACATTCTATACCAAAAAATAAAAATCCTTGAAAGATTAAAAATATTGGGGCCACCAGGTGGCATGGTGGTTAAGGGCACTGGACTCCCACATGGTCAGCTATAGTTTGAGTCCCGGACCTGTTGGCTTGCTTTCTCAATTTCTCTCTCTCCCTCTCTGTCTTTCTCTGGTAGAATTAAAATAATAATAATAATAATAATAATAATAAATGAGGTTAAATTCAATAATTCTTTAAAAAGAAAGATTAAAAATAATAAGCCACAAAATAATTTAAAGCTTTTATAGGTGAGTAGTTTTTTGATTTCAGGAGAGGAAACTTTTCTAAATGTGGAAGTCAAAAATTTTTTATGGGACAAGCAGATGGTGTAATGGTTACATCACTGGACTCCATGTAGTCAAACTGCTGTCCAAGTCCTAGACCCAGCGGCTTAAAACTCACACTGGGTGCTTGTGCGTGCGTGCCCAAAATTCCAAGAGGATTGTGGAGGAGAAGAGATTGCAGTATTGCCATCCACTGATTCCTCGCTTTCTGTCTCTCTCTGTCTCTCTGGCGAGCATATGCACCATATAGCAAAAAAACTCTAAAAAAAAAAAACCTCGACATGTAGTTAAAACTAATCATTTTAAAATATGCAACTGGGTGAGTGGGCTCAGGGAAAAAAAATTTAGCAGACACACCAATGGAAAGACCTGAAGAGGATGATTGATGTATATGGTAATATTTTTGAGTTGATAGATAAGTAATGCACATATACTTTGAAAAAACCATATTGTTTGCTGTTAAGTTGTACAATGATTGGGACCTTCAGAAGGCATGATGCTTACATCACCAGACTCCCATGTAGTTGACTGCAGTTTGAGTCCCGGACCCAGTGGCTTAAAACTCATACCAGGTGTATGTGTGTGTGTGTGCCCAAAATCCTGAGAGGAGAATGGAGAAGAGATTGCAATGAGGCCATTACCCCTGGGGGGGGGGGGTGATTTCTTACTTTCTGTCTTTCTGCCTCTTTAGCAAGCTCACGTGCCTCGTAGCAAAAAATCTCTCTCTCAAAAAAAAGTCAATTAAAAAAAGATAAATGGGCTAGCAGGTGGCATGGTGGTTAGGGTGTTGCGCTCCCATGTGGTTGATTTTGGTTAAGTCCAGACCTAGTAACTTGAAAGTTATGCCAGGCACATGTGCTTGTGTGCCCAGAATTCCTGTGGTGAAGGAGGAGTTACAATGTGGCCATCCCTTCTCGGGGATGATTTCTCACTCTCTCTCTCTGTCTGTCGTCTGTCTCTCCTGTGAGCACATGTACTCTAAGGCAAAAGCCTTAAAAAAAAAAAAAAAAAAAAAAGACAAATCATCAGGAATAAAAAAGCATACAACTCAATGTCACCTATTTACAGTTTATAATCATCATTTCTATCTAATTCCAAAACATTTTTATGACTCTGACGGGAAACCCCACAGCCATTAAGTTATTCCCATTCTTTTTTTTTTTTTTATAAGGTTTTTGCTACAGAGCACATGCTCCTGGAAGACATAGAGACAGTGAGAAGGAAAGTGAGAAATCACCTCCCACCCGAGCAGGGACGGCCTCATCACAATCCCTTCTCCCTGAATTTGGGACATGCACGCATACACCCCCAGCATGAGTTTCTGGCCTCCAGGGTTGGGACTCGAACCATGATCGGCTATTTGGGTGTCCAGCACCTTAACCACTATATCACTTGCTGGCCCTATTCAACATTCCTTCTTTTCCCTAGCCTCTTAGAACCACCAATCTACTTTCTGTCTCTGGTTATTTCTGCCTGGATTTCTCGTATAATCATATAATGCATGACTTTTTGTGTCTGACTTCTTTCAGCATATTATTTTTATGATTCATCCATATAATGTTTACAGTTTTTTTTAGATTTATATATAGGGAAATATAAAATTTTAAGTGTATATTCGGTTAGAGTTTGGTGTTTTTTTTAGTTTTTTTTGAGAGGTTTTTGCTATAGGGTGTGTGCGCTCCCCAGAAAGACAGAGACAGACAAAGTGAGAAATCACCCCCAGGGGGGATGGCCATGCCGTAATTTCTTCTCCATTCTCTTCTTAGGATCTTGGGCATGCACGCACACGCGCCTGGTGTGTGTTTAAGCCATTGGGTCTGGGACTCAAACTGCAGTTGACTACATGGAAATCCAGCGACGTAACCATTTCGCCATATGCTGGTCCCAGAGTTTTTTTTTATCTTTGTTTTTTTTGTCAGAGGTCACATGTACTTATCAGAGAGACAGAAAGATGGAAAGGGAGAAAGCAGCCTCCTAACAGGGCATGGTTCTGCCACTGTTGCCTCTCCATTTCTCTATTCTGTCAGCATTTTAGGCATGCACAAACACACATACACCTGGCATGTTTTTCAAGCTAGGAGGTGTGGGATTTGAAGAGTGGTCAGTCATATGAGATCTAGATCCCTTAAACCATGAGGCTACAGAGTTGGCCCTATTTGCTTAGTTTTGGAAAATTCATACACGTGTGTAACCAGACTATTACTAAGTTACCAAACCAGAAAGTTCCTCATGCTCCTTCCTAGTCATTTCCCCCTTCAGAGACAACTAGTGTTCTGGTTTTGTTTCCCTGTCATAGATTAGTTTTGTTTGTCCTAGAACTTTTATGAATGTAATCATACCATAAGAAACTCTTTCTGTAAGGCTTCATTCACTCAGCATAGTTTTTGAGATTTATCTATGTTGTTTCATGTATCATTAGTTAGTTCCTTTTAATTTCTGAATATTATTTTTAAGTACTCCCCCGCCTGAATTGCATCAGACACCTGCTTACCCCCCCAATACTATTCTGTTGTTTGAATATAATTTGTTCATAATTTCACCTGGTGATAGCAATTTATATATATACATATATATATATATAATTAAAAAAATTTTTTTTAAAGACTTTTGCTTTGGGCACATGCACTCGCCAGAGGGACAGAGACAGGCCAGGAAGACCCAGAGAGACAGAAAGCGAGAAGTCACCCCCCCCATGAGGGATGGCCCCACTGCAGTCCCTTCTCTAGTCTCCTCTTGGAATTTTGGGCATTTACACATACATGCCTGGTGTGAGTTGTTTGTTTGTTTGTTTTTTTAAATTTAACATTTATTTATTTACTTATTTAATGTGACCAGAAAGGAACAAAGCCAGAGAGATTTGAGTGAGAGAGGGAGAGTGAGAAAGGAAGCCACCAGTTCCAGAACTCAAACTGGTCGGCCAGCCCAGTGTGTTTTAATCCACCAGGTCTAGGACTCGAACTGTGGTTGACTACATGAGAGTCCAGTGACATACTCATTACACCATCTGCTGGTTCCATAATTTGTGTATCTTTAAATGGGATTGAGGCAGTCTCTGTGTTACAGTCTCTCAAGAAAGCCAGTTCATGACCAGATAGAAAAAAATACATGAGGGGATTTTTTTCCCCAATACTTTTAATGAAACAGTTGTTTTTTTTTTGTTTTCTTTAAGCATTTGGCCATCCAATGCCATTGGTCTCAGAGACCAGCAGTTATTGGTGATGTTCTTCAAGTCTACAGTGGATCTGAAGGGAGGGCTATTATTTTCTGTGAGACCAAGAAGAATGTAACTGAAATGGCCATGAATCCTCACATAAAACAGGTAAATCTTTTCGTGCTTTCTCTAATTGAAATTATGGGATAAATAATGGGAAAAATAATTACGTTTGCAGACCATATTTGATAGTCACTAAATAATTCATAAAGAAGGTAAAGCCAGTCTCTTATACCTGTTAGGTCAGGATAGAATTCTGTCACTTTATGTCCGAAGTTTTTTTTAAGGCTTTGAAAAATGATCTTGAAAACATAAAGGTTAGAATGAAATGAAATTCTGTGAGTTAAGAGGGTAATATTTTAGAGTTGTGTTATAAATGAATTATAAATATTTATTGAATGAGTAAATTAGAATATTAAATCCATATATATAATATATAATATATATATATGGATGGTCAAATTGAATAATAATAAATAAAGTAAATAATAAAAAAAAATTTTCAGGGACCAGCAGTTTGCATAATGGCTGTGTTGCTGGACTCCTATGTAGTCGACTGCGGTTCGGGTGGTGGCTTAAACTCACGCTGGGCGTGTGTGCTTGCGTGCCCAAGATCCCAAGAGGAGAAAAGAGGAGGAGGGATTACGGCGTGGCCATCCCCCGGTGGGGGTGATTTCTCGCTTTCTGTCATATTTCTTTTTGTCATATTAATATCCACTGATAATCAGTACCATCAGTCTTTATTTCAGTGTCTCTTTAGTCATTTTTGCTGTCTGTGACTTGTTATTTAGATTTCTGAAGAAGGCATATGGAAGCAGTATTGCCTATTGATAATAGCTTTATTTTTTTAGCAGAATTATTTATTTTTTTCAACTTGCTATAGTGCACATATACTCACCATACAGAGATAGAGAAAAAGGGAGAGAAAAAGGAAAAACAAGAGAAAGCGAGAAAAAACCCCACCAGGTCCCGGACTCAAACCGTGATTGGTCATATGAGAGTCCAGTGCCTCAACCACCATGTCACCTGCTGGCCCCTATAGGTGACTTTATACATGAACGTTAACTTGACTATATGTAAAATCCTTGGTTTACACTTTCTTCTTTTAGTAAGTGTGTATGTATGTATGTATGTATGTATGTATTTGCTGAGACCTGCTTAGTTGAACATGTTTTTCTGAGTGGGGAAGGCTGTGGATTAGAAATAGATGAAGTAGCAAACACACAAAGACATAGGAGTATAGAAAAGCAAGGATTGGGTGGGCCCAACTTCTCTGTTGGAGAAGTTGTGACCAGGAACCAGCTTCACGTTTATTCTTTTTTTGTTGTTGTTGTTAATATTTATTTATTTAATTCCATTTGTTGTTGTTATTTTTTAATTTGACGAGAGAGAGAGAGAGAGAGAAAGTAAGTGAGAAAGCATACCTCTAGGTCCAGGACTCTAACCGCAGTTGGCCATGTGGGAATCCATTGCCTCCAACCACCACACCACCTGCCAGCTCCCAGGTTTATTCTTTTAAAGGACAGAAAATGGGATAAGAAGAAATGGAATGCAAAGCCAGTTGTTTTGGGATATGAATCGTCTGAAGATGTGAAAATGACTGGCACCATGCAATTTCTCTTATCTTTTTGGGGCAAAATCTGATAAACACATGTAACTTCCTTTAGCCTCATACCTCCCTGCAGTACCCAGGATCTGGTATTGACAGCAGGAAGATAACCGATAACAACAAGCAGATAGCGTTTTCGTATGTAAATGCTCTCAATAGCCATTGCTAAAGGAGCTTATGGAAGCGCATTTCTGCATGCATGTAAAGATCACACGTATTTTCTCAGATTGACTGCTCTGCACATTTATTGTTTTATGTTTGCTGCAGGGTGGGCATGCTCACTGGAGAGAGACAGAAGAAGTAAGGGACGATGAGCAAGCACGATGAGAAAGGGATAATTGCCACACTAAAATCCCTTCACCATTCTCCCCTTGGGATTTTGGTCTGTGCACTTATGCACCCAGCAGACATGTTTTTCATTTTTCAAGCCACTGGGTCCAGGAACAGCAACCATAACCACCATGCCACAAACTGGTCCCTTTTAATATTTCATATATGTTATTACATTTGGAATAAAGCAGATGCTAGTGTGATTTTTTTCCTTTTTCTTTAAAGCATTCTTTTTAGAAACATTTATTTAGCTTTGTTTATTATCTTTTTTTTTTTTTTTTTTTTTTTTTTTTTGGCCAGAGAGAGAGAGAGACAGAGAAAGAGAGAGGGAAAGTGAGAAAGTAAGCTGTAGGTCAAGGACTCGAACTGTGGTAAGTCATGTACAAGTCCCCATCTTTAATACATTCTTTACATTTATTTATTCCTTCCATGAGTAAGAGAGACAGGCCACAGTAGCACTCAACAGGGTCTTGATACCACTGTTCACATTCAGTCTCAGCCAGCCACAGATCAGGCACATGTGTGCTTGGCATAATCAGGGGGTCTCTGGGCATGAACATAGAACCTTCCCATGTTGCTCAGCCCTATAGAGCATTGTATTTAACCACTGCACCATTGCCTGGCTCTTGATTTTCTTTTCCTATAAAAAATTTGGGGGAGGGACCAGCAGGTGGCGTGGTGGTTAAGGCGCTGGACACTCCCACATAGCCGACCAGGGTTCGAGTCCTGAATCTGATGACTTGCTTTCTCACTTCCTCTTTCTCTCACTCTCACCCTCTGTCTCTCTCTGGTCAAATTAAAAAATAAATGAATGAATAAATATAAAATAAATAATTATTTTTTAAAAATTGGGGGGGACTAGCAGTTAGCATAATGGCTATATCGCTGGACTCCCACATAGTTGACCACGGTTCGTGTCCCGGACCTGGTGGCTTAAAACCCACGCTGGGCATGTGTGTATGCATGCCAAAGATCCCAAGAGGAGAATGGAGAAGGGATTGCGGCATGGCCATCCCTTCTGGGGGGTGATTTTTCGCTTTCTGTCTCTCTGTCTCTCTCTGTCTGTCTGGCGAGCGTATGCGCCCTATAGAAAAATCTTCTCCAAAAAAAAAAATTGGGGGGGAACCACCAGGTGTCCTGATGGTTAAGGCAGTGGGCTTCCACATGGTCAGCTGAGGTTCAAGTCCCAAACTTGGTGGCTTGAAACTCATGCTGAACACATATGCATGTATGCCCCAAATCCCAAGAGGAGAAGGGATTGCAGCATGGCCATCTTCCCGGGGGATGATTTCTCACTTTCTTTCTCTTCGTCTCTCTTCATCTCTTTCTGTCTCTCCAGTGAGTGCACAGGGCCTATAGCAAAAATCTCTCTCAAAAAAATTTTTTTTTCTTGGGGCCAGTAGGTAGCATGGTGGCTAAGGTTATCATTTCCCATGGCCTGCATTTCTAGTGGCGTGGCCTTCCCCCAAGGGGTTGATTTGTTACTTTCTCCCTGTCTCTGTCTTAGGCAAGTACGTACGCCCTGTTGCTAGATGTTAAAAAAAACAGGTTTTTTCTTTAAAAATTTCTAGTTTTACTGGAATATATTTTGATGATGATTTTTTCAGTTTTTCTGGGTAAATAATGCATTTTGTACTTGTAGTTTCAGATAACTTTTTGTTTTTTAGGCTTGCGCCATAGGGTGTGTATACTTGCTGGACAGAAAGAGAGAGAAAGTAAGAAATCACCCCCAGTAGTGATGGCCACTCCGTAATCCCTTTTCTTCTGTTCTTCTCTCACGATTTGGGACATATATGCACACATGTCGTGATTTTCAAGCCACCAGATCTGGAACTCAAATGTTGGTTAACCACGGGACTAGCAGTTAGTGTAATGGCTATGTTGCTGGACTCCCATGTAGTCGACTGCGATTCGTGTCCCAGACCCAGTGGCTTAAAACTCACGCCGGGCGCGTGTGCGTGCGTGCCCAAGATCTTGAGAGGAGAATGGAGGAGAAGGGATTGCGGCGTGGCCATCCCCCCTGGGGGGTGATTTCTCGCTTTCTATCTCTCTGTCTCTGTCTGTCTGTCTGGCGAGCACGTGCACCCTATAGTAAAAAACCTCTCCAAAAAAAAAAAAAGTTGATTGACCATGTGCTATCTGTGTCTTAATCACTATTCTTTATAAACTGAACCTTATCCTAGGTGTGTAATATAGGAAAAAACTGTGTTATGTGTATAGTAATAGGATTATCTTATATTAATAGGATTATTAATATATGTATATATTAATAGGACTATCCATGATTTTTTTTGTTTTTTGAGGGGTTTTTGCTATACGGCGCATGTGCTCACTAGAAAATTAGAGACAGAGAGATCGAAAGCAAGAAATCACCCCCTAGGGTAATGGCCACATTGCAATCCCTTCTCCTCCATTCTCCTCTTGGTTCTTAGGCATGTACACACATGAGCCTGGCATGAGTTTAAGCTGCTAGGTCTGGGACTCAAACCACAGTCCACTATATGGGAGTCCAGCAGTGTAACCATTACGCCATCTGCTGGTCCCAATGACTATCCATGTTTTCACGTATCCACTGTGAGTCTTGGAACATATATTGCACAGATAAGGGCAGACTGCTGTGTTAGCATATGTGAATAGTGTGAGAGACTGTGTATATGTATTTTTAAAACAATATTTGTTGGAATGAATATCCACCAAACTGTTAACAGTGAATAATTTTCAAGAGGTCGATATTAGAGAAACTTTTATACTTTACGTTAAGTATTTTTAAAATGTTTACTTTTTAAAAAATGCAACAAGTGTACATAATTATAATTACCAGAAAACAAGATTAAAAAACAAGGCAAAAAGAAAACAGTCTGATGACATTAGGTTGTTATTAATTGGAGGTATGAGCTGAACACTGACTTTTACCCTTTTTCGAATAGAATGCCCAGTGTTTACATGGGGACATTGCACAGTCACAAAGAGAAATTACATTGAAAGGCTTCAGAGAAGGCAGTTTTAAAGTTTTGGTGGCAACCAATGTGGCTGCCCGTGGTTTGGACATTCCTGAGGTTGACCTGGTGATCCAAAGTTCTCCTCCACAGGTAGGAAATGGGTTATAAAGTATCATTGTGTTTATAAGGTATTGCTTGTGATGGGAAAAAGTTTTTGTTAGTGAGATGTTAAGTTACTCAGAATATGATGCTTTTACAAACGATTAACTTCACCTTGTGGATTTGAAGCATGAAGAGTTGCCATGGACCATTCTGTGGTGGAGTGGTTAGGGTGGCTGGATCCTATGTGAGCAACAGTGCAGTTAGAGTCCCAGACTTGTTGGCTTGAGAAACACGCCAGGCACATGTATGTTTGTGAGCCCAAAATCCTAAAAGGAGAAATGGAGAAGGAATTATGTTATGGCCGTGCCTTTCTCTGCCGCCACCACCACCACTCCACCCCCCATTGCCCCCTTCTGTCCATCTCTTTCTGGTGAGCACACATATCCTATAACAAAGTTTTAAAAAAGATTTATTTAAAAAAAAAAATTTATTTATTTATTTATCCCAGTGATTTTCAAGCCACTGAGCCTGGGACTTGAATCATGGTTGGCCATGTGGGAATTCACCAGTTAGCCCTGAAAAAGTTTTAAAATCTTATCACTATTTTTTTTTTTTTTTTGAGGAGGTTTTCGCTATAGGGCACGTGCGCTCGCCAGACAGACCGAGAGGGGAATAGAGACAGA
>NW_006159730.1:1891725-1896230 GCF_000334495.1 Tupaia belangeri chinensis | reverse complement strand
ATTTTTAAAAAAATATTTTATTTCACTTTATTTATTTATTTATTTATTTATTTATTTATTTATTTATTTATTTTAATTTGGTCAGAGAAGGATAGAGTGAAAGAGAGAGAGACAGACAGACAGAGAGGGAAAGTGAGAAAGCAAGCCACCAAGTCTGGGACTCAAACTGTGGTCGGCCATGTGGGAGTCCAGCACCCTTAACCACCATGCCACTTGCCAGATCCTTACCACTTTTATACCCAAATTCAAGCTTATAAAATTGTTTTTTAGTAAATAAGTTACACTTTTTTTTCCCAGAAGCAAAAATAACAAGTGGTAACTTGTCTTTGTGAAAGACATTATAGGATATCAGAGTAATAAGCTATCTATCTCATACAGATAGTAGCCTCAGAAAGATTATTATGCAGTTTTTAAAGAAAGTCCTATTAAATAAATCTCACGATAAAGTACTGAGTGATTTTAACTGAATTAACAAAACAACAAAATGAAAAAAAAATTTTTTTTGAGAGTTTTTTGCTATAGGGTGCGTGCACTTGCCAGATAGACAGAGAGAGACAGAGAGACAGAAAGCGAGAAATCACCCCCCGGGGGGGATGGCCATGCCACATTCCCTTCTCCACTCTCCTCTCGGGATCTTGGGCACGCATGCACATGCCCCCAGTCTGAGTCCCCAGGTCCGGGACTTGAACCATGTTCGACATGTGGGAGTTCAGCGACATAGTCAGAGCTAACTGCTGGTCCCAACATCAAAAAATTTTATAGAACTCATAAAAGTGGTATTTGAAGAAGGAAAAGGAAAATCTGAAAATCTATATACTGAGAGTTCTCTGTGGCAATCATGACGCTCAAATCTGTTTCTTTTAAAAAATATTTACAGATATAACTGTGTTTTTCTAAATGTTTCATTAGTGATATATACTTACCATATATGTATTTGGTAAGACTGGTTCCATAATAATCTATAATGTAACTACTTATAAAAGAGGTAATATTTTAGAAGTCTGGTTCCATAATAATCTATAATGTAACTACTTCCATCTGAAGGTGCAACAATCTGTATTGAAATAAGAGTGAAGTCAATTAGGCTCCCAATTCCACAAAAACCCTACTGTGCAAAACTTTAACAAACCCAAGGCAGGGTATCCAAGGTAAAAACTCATCTGCTCCCAGCCATCCAAGAGAAAGAGACAATGCACCTGCCACTTTGTATGAATAGCTGTTTCCACTTTTGGCAAGATATGGATTTGAGGGCCAGCAGGTAGTGTGGTGGTTAAGGTGCTGGACATTTCCCATGGTTGACCATGGTTCTAGTCCTGGACTTGGTGGCTTGTGTGCGCACTTTTTCTCTCTCTTTGGTCAAATTAAAATAAATGAATGAATTGGGACTAGCAGTTAGCGTAATGGCTATGTCGCTGGACTCCCATGTAGTCGACCGCAGTTCATGTCCTGGACCCGGTGGGTTAAAACTCATGCCGGGCGCGTGTGCGTGCGTGCCTGCCCAAGATCCCAAGAGGAGAATGGAGGAGAAGGGATTGCGGCATGGCCATCCCCCCTGGGGGTGATTTCTCGCTTTCTATCTCTCTGTCTCTCTCTGTCTGGCGAGCGCATGCACCCTATAACAAAAAGAAAGAAAGAAATGAATGAATTAAAAAAAAGATAAAGGTTTGATAAAACCAGCTTCATTTCCACTAAAATGTGTTTCATTGCCACTGGAATCCTTACAGGTTATGTTGGGTGCTAGGAAACATGGACATGAGCTGTGTAGTTTATACAGTTAACTTGTTCTTGCATAGCACCATTTATTTTTGGATGTTTACAAATATATTGTCCCACTTTGAGGTCCTTGCACGTAAGTATCTCCTTGGCCCCAGTGGTGACAGTAACGGCAGCCTCTGAAGGTCTCATGGTGACTACATAAACCACAGGACACCAAGGAGGTGGGCAGCCATGGCCTCCCGAGAAGCCGGCCTGGAGGGCCACGTGGCTGCCATGTTGGGGACTGGCACCAATCTTATAAATTTTGTAGGACATTGAAAAGAGCAGCAAGGGAGCCGGCAGGTGGTGTGGTGGTTAAGGTTGCTGAATTCCCACATGGCCTACCATGATTCGAGTCGCAGACCCGGCAGCTTGCTTTCTTATATTCCCTCTCTCTTTTTCTCAGTCTGTCTCAATCTGGTCAAATTAAAATAAATGAATAAAGTTAAATAAAATAATTGAAAAAAGAAAAGAGCAGCAAGGTTGAAACAAGTTATATTATTATTAGCATTGTTTTATTTGGAACTATGGAGTCACTGTAGAACTTGCCAGATTTTTCTGAAGTTTCATCTCTTTTGTAAATAGGATGTTGAGTCCTATATTCATCGCTCTGGACGCACAGGTAGAGCTGGTCGGACAGGGATTTGTGTGTGTTTTTATCAACCAAGAGAAAGAGGTCAACTAAGATATGTGGAACAAAAAGCAGTAAGTAGAGTTAAATTATTTCAAGTTTATTATCTATGTGGTGCCTTAGAAGAGAGCTCTTTTTATATTTGTTCTCACAAATAGATTTTATCACTTTTTTCAGTTTAAGCTGCTTTTGGATGTGGAGCATGTGGAGAGCTAAATTTATATTAGCTGTAAAGGCTTTGTTTTAGTACAGTTTTTATTGTGAAGACAG
This sequence comes from Tupaia belangeri chinensis, assembly GCF_000334495.1. Lineage (NCBI taxonomy): Eukaryota > Metazoa > Chordata > Mammalia > Scandentia > Tupaiidae > Tupaia > Tupaia belangeri. The sequence goes on along the minus strand of NW_006159730.1, from coordinate 1,893,574 downwards.
TGGAGTTGAAGTTCTCGCGTTCCCTTAATTTCTCTCTTGATCCTAAAATCAGAAATACGTTATGATTTCAATGCCTCTTAGTCCAGCATTGTAAAATGGGTGACTGTGGCAATGTGTTGGTCTAATAGTTAAGATTATATTGAGTAATAGCCAGTGTTTGTAAGGATTGACATATTTTCTGTGATCTGTATTTTTGTAGTGTTTAAATTTTTTCCTGTTTTTCTAATGTATGTTTTTATGTGCTATTACATATGCTTTGTAAAATGAGGTAGAATAGTAAATTAAAAAGTTGATAGATTTAAACAACATCTTTTTCTTTTTTGAATCAACATTATTTTGTAAGTAAATTTCCATAATTATAACTAAGGGTCAACTCAAAAACTTTTTTTTTCTCTTTCTGGAATTTATCATTGATTTTATTAGAAAAGCCGTATCTTAACCTGCTAGGACTTGGAAATCTTCAAGTCCACGAAATGGAAATTCAACAAATAATATTAATTTAGGAATTAATTATAAAGACTTCCATTTTTCTTTAATGTAATTCTTTCATTTTCAGGGAATTACTTTTAAACGTGTAGGTGTTCCTTCTACAATGGATTTAGTTAAATCTAAAAGCATGGATGCCATCAGGTATGCTTTCTGACCTTGCTGAATAATTTTTTCTTTTGTATTAGGCTATTCATCTTTAAGCTCTCTTAGTTCAAATATCAGAAAACTTTAATCACCATTTTTACCAGGAGACATTTAGTTATATTAAAATATGAAAACGTTGTTCTTTCTTTTCCCATTCATTCTCTTATTTTGCTTTTTATTCCCTATGTCTTGACGAAGAAAATTTATTATTTTTTAAACCACAGGTCTCTGGCTTCTGTTTCTTATGCTGCTGTTGATTTTTTCCGACCATCAGCTCAGAGACTGATAGAAGAGAAAGGGGCAGTGGATGCATTGGCTGCAGCATTAGCACACATTTCTGGCGCATCAAGCTTTGAACCACGATCTTTGATCACTTCTGATAAGGTAGAAAACGAGGAAAACTATATTTGGTTTTGCAAAGTTTAAAATTGAGCCATAATAGATCCCGTATGGTACATTAATCCTTTCAGTATACTGTGCTTTCTGTGCAGAAAACCCCCCCCATTCACTTTATTAGAAATCTGTTTCCTCATTTTCCTCTACCCCTCAATAAATAAATATTTTTTCACAGCTACTTCTTCCAAATTTTCAAACATACAGAAAAATTAAACAAATAATGTGATACATACTGCCAACCACTCACTTCAACAGCCATTATTTTTTACTACATTTGTTTTATATATATTCTTTTTGATAAATCATTTGTAAGTAAGTTGAAACATGACATCGTTCCTAAATATTGCAACTCAAATTCTCTAAGAATATTTTCCTACATTATCAAAAAACCATAATTTCATCTGTGAACATTAATAATAGTTCCATATCATCATCCTTATTCAGATTTACCTCATTATCTCTAAAATAGCTATTCGTCCATATGGAAAAAAATTAAAAAATTCTCACTTTGCACTGTACTGTGTTAATTGGAGCTTGTATACTAGAACTTATTCATTTTATAAGTTGCCATGGAAACACAAAGTAAGGAACAGACTCTGTGTAGTTGACACAGCGGGCCCTGGTCAAACATTTAAAAAACATTTTTCTTATTACTTTTTAAAAAATTTTTATTTGTTTATGTATTTATTTATTTATTTTAACTTGACTAGAGAGACACACAGAGAGAGAGAGAGGGAAAGTGAGAAAGAATTTCACCAGGTCCAGGACTCGAACCGTGGTCAGCCATGTGGGAGTGTCCAGCACCTTAACTACCACACCA
>NW_006159730.1:1878005-1891694 GCF_000334495.1 Tupaia belangeri chinensis | reverse complement strand
CCCCCCCTGGTGGTCCTCGTCTTTTTTTTTTTTTTTGAGAGAGATTTTTGCTATAGGGCACATGTGGTCTCTGGAAAGACAGAGACCGAGAGGCCGAATGCAAGAAATCACCCCCACCCCAAGGAGGGAAGGCCATGCCATAGTCCCTTCTCCTGGGATTTTGGTCATGGATACACATGTGACCAGCTTGAGTTTTAAACCAATGGGTTTGAGACTTGAACCACAGTCTGCCATGTTGGAGTCCAGTGACATAACCATTATGCCATCTGCTGGTCCCTATTACTTTTTTTTAATTGCCAGAGGGCACACGTAATTACAAGAGAATGAGTGAGCAAGCAGAAGTCACCCCTCACCACACTCCAAAGAGGAACAGAGATAGAGAGAGAACACTGCCTCAGGAGGCATGGCCATATCACAGTCTCTTTCTCAGTTTTCCTCTCAGGATTCTGGGCACTCAAGTCACTGAGTCCAGGACTCAAACCACACGTTTGGCCATGTGGAATCCAGCTGCTCTAACTACCATGCCACTGCTGGTCCCCTGACTAAATATCTCAGAAACAGGATAGTAGTTGTTAGAAAAATTTTTAGGGGTTAAATCAGAATCCAAAGTCTTTATTATGAATATCCTACAGGATCTTTCTCTTGATACAGTTTTTTTTTTTTTTTTAAGATTGCCAGAGGGCACCTGCACTTACCAGAGAAAGATGGGGGTCGGGGGTGTGAAGAGCACCCTGCAGTTGTGCGTGGTTACACCACGAACCTTTCTCCATCCCACCATCCTGTGGGGATTTTTGGACATGCATGCACATGGGCCTTCTGTGTTTTTGAACTGCATTTGGTCATATGGAATCTGGCTCCTTAACCACTAGTCTGTAGGCTGACCCCTCCTCTTGCTACCTTTTTAACTTCATTCTCTGTGTCACTCTCCCATTGCTTTTTTCAGTCAGCCCCACCTATTGGGTTGTTGGAAATGTCATAATGTATGTTTTTCTTTCTATTTTTTAAAAGAATTTTTTATTAAATTATATTTAGTTAGTTATTTTAATTTGAACCAACAGGGGCAGAGGCAGAGTGAGAGAGAGAGAGGGAAAATGGGAAAGCAAGCCGCTAGGTCTGGGACTCAAACTGTGGTGGTCCAAGTGGGAGTCCAGTGCCCCTAACCACCATGCCACCTGCCAGCCCCTAATGACATATGTTTTTCTATGTAAAAATGCGTCATGACTTTTCTGACAACTCAGTACTTATCCCTCAAACATAAACTACTTCTGGATGAGGACTTTGCAGTTACCTTTATTGTCTTGAATATTCATTTCCTTTAATAGCAATGTGACTTCTTCCTTCACTTTATTCTGGTCTGTACTCAGATGTCACCATATTAGCTAGGTCTTTCCTCTCTAGTAGTTCACCCAGTCACTAATATGGCTTACTCCTCCCTTTACTCTCTAATCTTTAGCATTACTTATTTTTCTTCAAGCTGCTTGTTTCTAGCTAACATTCTGTTTGCTTCTTTGTTCACTGTCTATCTCATTACTCTGCACCTAGACTGTGACCTCCATAGAAGAGAAGGGCCTATTTGCTGCTGAATCTCTAGCACCTACCAGTCTCTGGCATAGATGTAGGGGACATAAATAAATATTTGTTGGATGTATGCATCCCCTGTGTTCTTCATGTTGATCCTTTTGCTGTCAAATTTTACAGAAAAACTAGGTTTTACTTCTGTAATAGTTCTTCAAAACCTCAGGAAGTTTGCCTTTTTTGTAAGTTTTTCCACTCTATGTAAACTTTGACTCCTTTAAAGAATTATTAATTTAATTTTTGTATTAATTATTTTTAAAAATTTGGTGTAGGATACATGTGCTCAACTAGAAAGAGACAGAAAGAGAGAGAGGGACCAGCAGTTAGCATAATGGCTATGTTGCTGAACTCCCATGTACTCAACTGTGGTTCGAGTCCCGGACCCAGTGGCTTAAAGTCACGCTGGGTGTGTGTGCGTGCGTGCCCAGGATCCCCAGAGGAGAATGGAGAAGGGATTGTGGCATGGCCATCCCCCCGGGGGATGATTTCTCACTTTCTGTCTCTCTGTCTTTCTGGCAAGTATACACACACCCTATAGCAAAAATCTCTCCAAAAAAAAAAGAGAGAGCAAGAGCGAAATCAAGCTGCCAGATACGGGACTCAAACCATCGTTGGCCATGTGGGAGCCCAGTGCCTTAACCACTACACTGTACTCTCAACATTTTCTCTTTTTTTGGAGAGGTTTTCACTACAGGGCGTGTGAGCTCACCAGAAAAACAGATAGAGAGACAGAAAGCAAGAAATCACCCCCTAGGGGGGATGGCCACGCTGCAATCCCTTCTCCTCTATTCTCCATTCTCCTCTCGTGATCTTGGCATGCACACACATGGCATGAGTTTAAGCCACCAGGTCTGGGACTTAAACTGCAGTCGACTACTTGGGAGTCCAACAACATAGCCATTATGCCATCTGCTGATCTCCAGCATTTTCTTAATTCTTTACTCACTTGTTATCTTTCTCTGATGCTCTAGCTTTTCTTAAAGTGTGAAGGTTAGAGGGGTCAGCAGGTGGTGTGATGGTTAAGGTGTCTGGACTCCCACATGGCTGACCATGGTTCGAGTTCTGGACCTGGCAACCTATTTTTCATTTTTCTTTCTCTCTGTCTGGTCAAATTCAAAATGAATGAATGAATAATAATGAATAAAATAATTCTTTTTAAAAAATGCATGATGGTTAGAGTTAATATAGTCTTTTTTTTTTTTTTTTGAGAGAGATTTTTGTTAAAGGGTGTGTGAGTTCACCAGAGAGACAGAGAGAGACAAAGAGACAGAAAGCAAGAAATCACCTCCTGGGGGCCACACTACAGTCCCTTCTTCTCCATTCTCTTCTTGGGATTTTGGGCACGCATGCACATATGCCCAGCTTGAGTTTCAAGCCGCCCGACTCTAGGACTCAAACTGTTCGACGGCCACGTGGGAGTCCAGTGCCTTAACCACTATGCCACTTGCTAGACCCAAGTTAATATATTCTTTATAGCAGTGCATAGAAAAATGGTACTTTCAGTGATTTATAAACATTAATTTTATTAATGTAGTTCCAGAGAAGTTCTTTTTTTAGCAGCCATATTATACTGTCAACTTATAAGAAATGTAGTTAGGCCCAGCTTGTGAAAACAGTAGGGCACTTTTGTGTGATACTAGACCCACATGAGGTGCTTGGCTTCGTATCTCAGGTAGACCTCACACACCATGCATGCCTATGACCCTTGCTACCTGGAACACTGGGAGGAAAATCATGGTGTAATGAGACTCCTTTGTCTGTCTTTCTCCTTCAAATGAATGAAAGAAACTTTTTAAAAAGAGAAATGAAACGCACAGTTAATTCATGAAGGGCTATAGAGTTAGGCATTGTCCTGCTGTTACTGATTTTTTTCTAAACATAATGTGATTTTGTTCCCTAAGGGGTTTGTGACCATGACTTTGGAAAGCCCAGAAGAAATACAGGATGTCGGCTGTGCTCGGAAAGAACTTAACAGAAAGCTGAGTAGTAATGCTGTGTCCCAAATTACCAGAATGTGCCTCCTGAAAGGAAATATGGTAGGCTTTTCTGGATAATTAAACAGTACCATTAATCAGGCACTATACATGTTTATAAAGACTAACAGATTTTGTTCCCTTCTTTTTTGGAGTATAATCATCTCTTGATTAGATTGTTTCTAGTTTTATATTTGGGGAGTTATAAAAAAAAAACATTCCTCTAGAGGTCCTAAGTCATTTTGCTTAGTTTGAATATCTAATACCCAAATTTCTCCTCTGGCATGCATATTATTTATGGTGTTGTGTGATCATCCTCTGAGACAAGTAACTTAAGATTACAACAGTTAAATAGCTCTGTATTTTGGAGAACAGCAATATAGGTTTTTGTTTAGTTTTATTCATCTATTTTAATTTGACTAGAGACAGAGAGAAAAAGTGGAAAACCAAGCCACCAGGTCTGAGATTTGAACTATAATCGGCCATGTAGGAGCGTCCAGCGCCTTAACCACCATGCCACCTGCTGGTCCCATAATACAGTTTTTTAAGCAGTCTGATATTGGTTGTTAATGAAGATAAGGATACAAATTGAATAATTATTGTCATAGACTTACATACCAAGTCCAAACTCAGTTACCTTTTTTTAAAAAGTATTTTATTTAACTTTATTTACTTATTTTAATTTGACCAGAGAGAGACAGAGTGACAGAGACAGACAGAGAGAGAGAGAGAAAACAAGCCACCAGGTCCAGGATTTGAACTGTGGTCAGTTGTGTGGGAGTCCAGCACCCTTAACCACCACACTACCTGCCAGCCCCCAAAACTCAATAATCTTAGTGACTTGAATTTTTTGTAAAGATTTTGAGAAAAGATGTTTATTCACTTTACTATATAGGTTCATTATTGCCTAGAATTTATTACTAAGTTGTTTTTTTAGAAATACCTCTGAATGTTTAATATCACATATGTTGAAAAAGTCAAGGTAACTATGAGACAAATGTGCATATTCTAAAATATGTAGAGGCAAGAGAAAATATCACAAGATCTATAGGCCACATGAGCTGCCATACTTCAACATTAACTTCCAGTGTACTAGCAACTAAGACCATAAAGGAATCATCTTTGGACATACCAGTCTAGTCATCTGGAAAATATTGCAGCTATTCAGCAGAGAAGCTTTCAGGCACTAATGTATTTATTTATTTTTTTTTTAATTTGTGGGGTAAGAAATCACCCCCAGTGGGGATAGTTACACCTCAAGCCCTCCTTTATTCTCCTCTTGGGATTTTGGTTATGCATGCACATGTGCCCAGTGTGTTTTTCAAGCCCCTGGGTCTGGGAATTGGCCATCGTGGATCCAGATGCTTCAACCACCATGCCATTGGCTGGCCTTAAATTTCTTGAATAAACTTGAGTGTGGTATGATTATTCCCACTATGGGTGGCTTTTTCTCTTCCCCTCTCTCTGTCACACTCTGGTGAGCCCATGTGCCCTATAGGAAATTAAAAGAAAAATTATGAGAAGGGGATGATTTACACAGGAAATGAAATAACATTATAGCATCTACAGAAACTTCTAAGAACATACTTGAGTCTTGTAGTAGTACTAGTAGATTCTCATTAGATACTGTGTTTAGTTACCTTTCAGGTTTAAATAGGCAGCCAGTCTGTCATGGATTGTTACGGATGAACTGTTGTGATCCTAAGCCATTGTGGGATACACATCTTTTTCATTTTAAGTTAGCGTAAGATTATCTGCAAGTATGAGTTTATTAATCAGAATCAGTTCATGCAACTAAATAATGTTTTTATTTTCTTTTAGGGTGTATGTTTTGATGTTCCCACAACTGAGTCTGAAAGGTTACAGGTACTTAATTTTATTTGTTAAATAGTTGAGTATGTTTATTGAGAGATGATAAGGGTTTTTTTTTGTTTTTTGTTTTTTGTTTTTAAGAATTACTTTATTGGGACCAGCAGTTAGCATAATGGCTATGTCGCTGGACTCCCACGTAGTCAACCGCTGTTCAAGTACTGGACCCGGTGGCTTAAACTCACTCTGGGCGCGTGTGTGTGCATGCTCAAGATCCCGAGAGGAGAATGGAGGAGAAGGGATTGTGGCATGGCCATCCCCCCTGGGGGGTGATTTCTTGCTTTCTGTCTCTCTGTCTCTCTGTCTGTCTGGTGAGTGCACACGCCCTATAGCAAAAACCTCTCAAAAAAATTAATTACTTTAAAATAAATAAATAAGAATTACTTTATTTATTTAAATTTGACCAAAGAGTGAGAGACAGAGAGAGAGAGAGGGAAAGTGAGAAAGTAAACCACTAAGTCTGGGACTTGAAGTGTGGTCGGCCATGTGGAAGTCCAGCGCCCTTAACCACCACATCACTTGCTGGCCTGATAGGGGTTTTTTGAAAGACATAGTCACAATGTCATTATTGTGCCTAAATCAATTAAGAATTTCTTTATAAATAATGCTTATCTATTCTGTTTCATAACCTAAACATCTATTATGAATAATTTGAAACATTTTTTAAAAATGATAGGATTGCATTATGAACCCCCAGGTACTATCACCTGTTTTTTGTTTGTTTGTTTGTTTTTAAGAGATTTTTTAGGGACCAGGAATTAATGTAATGGCTATGTCGCTGGACTTCAATGTAGTCAACTGTGGTTTGAGTCCCGGACCCAGTGTCTTAAACTCACACCGGACATGTGCATGCGTGCCCAAGATCCCGAGAGGAGAATGGAGAAGGGATTGCGGCATGGCCATCCCCCCTGGGGGGTGATTTCTTACTTTCTGTCTCTCTGTCTCTCTTTCTTTCTGGCAAGTGCACATGTCCTATAGCACAAACCTCTCCCAAAAAAAAGAGATTTTGGGGTTGACCAGTAGGTTGTGTAATGGTTATGTTGCAGTCGACTGTGGTTCAAGTTCGGACCCAGCAATTTAAAACTCACACTAGGCGTGTGTGTATGAGTGCCCAAGATCCCAGAAGGAGAATGGAAGAGAAGGAATTGTGGTATGATCATCTCCCTGGGGAGTAATTTCTTGCTTTCTGTCTCTCTGGTGAGCATATGCGCCCTATAGCAAAAATTTCTCTTAAAAAGAAAAAGAGATTTTTAAATTTTTTGTTATATGGCACATGTGCTCATTAGAGAGGCAGGAGAGACAGAGAGATAGAAAGTGAGAAATCATCCCCCAAAGATGCTGGCCACGCCACAGCCCCTTCTCTTCCATTCTTTTGGGATTTTGGGCACACATGCCAGCACCTATCACCCAGTTTTAACAATTAATAATTCAAAGTTAGTTTTGTTTCATATCTGTTTCCATCTACTGTAGTCTTTCCACTCCTGTATTCTTTTTTAATTTAACAATTATTTATTTAATTTTATTAATTATTTTTATTATTATTATTTTTTAAATTTGCTACAGGGCATGTGTACTCACCAGATAGAGACAGAGTGAGAGAAAGTGAGGAAGTAGAAAGCTGCCAGGTCTGGGACTTGAACTGTGGTTGGCCATGAGGGAGTCACTCTAGTTACCAGGCCACCTGTTGGCCCCCTACTCTATTCTTTTGAAACAAATTCTAGGTATTCTGTCTTTTCAACCATAAATATTTCCATATATCTAAATCTTAAGGACTTAATTTTTAAAAGATAATACAATAATTATACTACCTTAAATAATAATTTCTTAATATCATCTAATATTCTATTGAATTTCCCATATTATTTCCTAAATATTTTAAAATACCCAGTTCACACATTGAATTTAATGTTTATTAAGGCTTTTTTTCCCCTTAGGATTTCTTTTTGGTTTTAAGAATTATTTATTTAATTTTTTAATTATTATCATTATTTTTCAATTGGCTACAGGACAAATGTGTTCTCCAGAGAGAGACAAAATGAGAGAATTAAAGTAAGAAAGCAATCCACCAGATCCAGGACTTGACTGTGTTGGCCATGTGGGAGTCCAACGCCCTAACCACCATGTCACCTGCCAGCCCCTTCTGTATTCTTTTGAAACAAATTGTAGGTATTCTGTCTTTTCAACCATAAATATTTCCATTTATCTAGATCATTTTTTCATAAGTATAATTTACTAAATTAATCAATGAACTTTAATTTGGCCAGATAAACACTGTGACAGGGAAAGTGAGAAAGGAATACACCAAGTCCCGGATTCTAACCCTGATCAACTATGTTGAAGTCTAGCACATTGACTGCCACACCACCTGCTGGTCCCTCCATATATCTAAATCTTAAGAACTTTGAAAAATTTAAGGATAATACCATAATTATATTCCCCCAAATAATAATTCCTTAATATCATCCAATATTCTATTTGAATTTCCCATATTGTTTCCCAAATAGTTTAAAATATAAAGTCCACACATTGCAATATAATATTCATTAAGGGTTTTTTTTTGTGTGTTTTTTTTTTTTTATTTTTTTTGCCTTAGAATTTGTGTACAGTGAGAGGGAGAGTATGAAATGACCTCCTGGGAGATGGCCACGCTGCAGTCCCTTCTCCTGGGTTTTAGGCATGGATGCACATGCACCAGGCATGAAATTCAAGCTGCTAAATCTGGGACTTGAACCACTGTCGGCTATGTGGGAGTCCAGTGCATTAACCACTAAGCCAACTGCTGGCCCCTGTTAAGGCTCTTTTAATTTATAATATTTCCTTTGCTCCTCTCTTTAAAAAAATTTCTTTTGGGGGGATAGTGGTTAAGGCATTGGACTCCCACATGGACCACCACAGTTTGAGTCTCAGACCTCTTGACTTGAAAATCACTCCAGGCATGTGTGTGTTAGTGCCCAAAATCTCGAGAGGAGAATGGAGGGGAAGGGATTGCAGCATGGCCAGCCACTTTGGTGAGAAAAGTGAGAAGCTTCCCTTCTGTCTCTCTCTCCAGCAAGTGCACATGCTATCTGGCAAAAACCTATTAAAAAAAAATTTATTTGTTGAAGAAGCTGTCCACTTCATTCCTGCAGTGAAAAATGTGTCGGTTGCATCTCCGTGCATATTTATATACATATTTTGAGAATTGAATGAGATGATTCTGTCTTCAAAATCTTATAAAATTCTGACTATATTGACACATTTCTTTTGTGTCACCTATACATTCAAACTTATTTTATTTTTTAAAATGTAACCCATTATTTATTTATGTATTTATTGACTTGGAGAGGTTTTTGCTATAGGGCATGCACGCTTGCCAGAAAGAGAGACAGAGAGATAGAAAGTGAGAAATCACCCCCCCCCCGGGGGATGGCCACACTGCAATCCCTTCTCCTCCATTCTCCTCTCAGGATCTTGGGCATGCACGCACACGTGTCTGGCGTGAGTTTAAGCCACCGGGTCTAGGACTTGAACTGAGATTGGCTACATGGGAGTTCAGCAACATTGCCGTCATGGTAACTGCTGGTCCCTTCAAACTTATTTTTAATGATTACTTTTTTTTTTTTTAATAGATTTTTGCTTTAGGGCACATGTGCCCCCCACCCCCACCCCCGAGACAGAGAGAGATACATGGGAAGTGAGAAATTTTCCCCTCCCCCAAGGTGCTTACCACACCACAATCCCTTTTCCTCCATTCTCCTCTCAGGATTTTGGGCATGCATGCACTCATACTTGGTGTGAATTTAAACCACTGGGTTCAGGACTTGACCTAAGGTCAGCTATGTGGGAGTCCAGTGGTGTAACCATTACGCCATCTGCTGGTCCCTAGATTACTTAATAATTTACCATAGGAGTAGCCAACTTTCTTAACCAATATCCTATTTTCTGAAATTTAGATTATTTCTAGTAATTTTCCATTACAAACAAGACTGCCTTGAATGTTGGTATAGCTAATCATTGATATGTTTCTAAGATGAATTTTTTAAAAAGGTGACTGGCCGAAAAGCTTGTGAATTTTTAAAGACTGTCAGGGCCAGCAAATCATGTAGTGGTTGTCACTGGACTCCCATGTGGTTGACCGCTGTTTCAAGCCATGGACTCAGTTGCTTGAAACTCAGGTCAGTCACGTGTGGGCGCCTGCCCAAGATACCAGGAGGAGAATGGAGGAGAAAGGATTGTGGGTGGTTTGGGCTAACAGGTGGTTTGGTGGTTAAGATGGCTGGATTCCCACATGGCTTACCTTGGTTTAGTCCCGGTGACTTGCCGATCTCACCAGGCATGTGTGCTTGTGTGTATGCTTGCCCAAGACCTCGAGAGGAGAATGGAGAAGGGATTATAATGAGGTTAGCTACCCTGGGAGGTGATTTCTCACATTCCCTCTGACTTTTTCTTCTCTCTCCTCTCTGGCAAACACATGAGCCCTGTGACAAAATCTAGGGAATAAAAAGGTATACACAGCAATATATTTTTTTTAAGAATTGTTTTATTTAACTTTATTTATTTATTTATTAAATTTGACCCAAGAGGGACAGAGTGAGAGAGAGAGAGAGAGAGAAGCCGCCAGGTCCAGGACTCAACTGCAATCCGCCGTGTGGGAGTCCAGCATGCCACCTGTTGGCCCCACTCAGCAGTACTTTTCATGAGCTTCTGGTTTGTATATCTTGAGTTGCTTAATTCCAGTACCAAATTGTTTCCAATGGCTACGCTTTCCAGTTACAGGCTGGTGTTGAAAAGTTTTCTCTCTTCCATAAGCAATTTTAATTCTTACTTCTGAAATTAATGGGAAATGCATATTATGAGAAAACTATGCATGAATTTCAATTTTTTTGCACCAAAATAAACTTGTACTTTAATTTCATTTTTCCACTAACTCCTAAAAACAGTGCACTACTTATTAATGACCTATCTGCTTTATGCTAAGAAACCAGATAGTACTGTTTTAGAATATGTAGTGAGTATGAATTTAGTCTCAAAATGGGCCTGAAGTTTCTTCTAAGACTAATACTTAGAAACTTTAGGGAATGAGCTTTCAACATATTTTTGTCTTACACACTTTCTGGTTTTGATTTTTATTCTAGATAATCTGAATTTAATGGATAGATTATTATGAGAAAAGCATCTCCTAAATCATGTGCTAAGTTATGATTTCTATTTTGCATTTGTATTAATTCTTTAAATTCCTCCAACAGGCAGAGTGGCATGATTCAGACTGGATACTCTCAGTGCCAGCCAAATTACCTGAAATTGAAGAATATTATGATGGAAACACATCTTCCAATTCCAGACAGAGGAGTGGCTGGTCTGGTGGTCGGTCGGGCCGATCGGGCCGATCAGGCGGTCGATCTGGTGGTCGGTCAGGCAGACAGAATCGACAGGGGAGTCGGTCAGGAAGTCGACAAGATGGTAGAAGAAGGGGTGGGAATAGAAATCGATCAAGAAGCGGAGGCCACAAACGAAGTTTTGACTGAGTATTTGATAGTTAACCTACCAGTGTGGGCTTGCCTATTTCTGCCTAATCATGTACATTATCCACCAAAAATTAGGTCATCATAGTTGAGGTATGTGTCTGCTATTTGCAAAGAAGTTGGTCGTATTTTTTTAAAAAGTATTTCACAAGAATGGTTTTAAACAAATCTACTTATCCAGTTATACCTTTGAATAAAAAAAAACCCTCCTTTTATTGTCTCTTTTTACTATGTGTTAATAATTATCTCAGTGTTATCCTCTTCTTCTAAAACTTGGCAGTCAAGTTATTCTTAAGGTTATTTGCATTCAAATGTATACTTGTATTCAGATCATTCTTTCCATAACTTATGTGATAAAAAATAAACCTCTTTCACGTTAATGGGCTGTATAAACTAGTGACATGGTTAGTCAGGTATAGCATTTTAAATTCTAGCTATAGCTAATTAAAAGGGTATAGAGGGCTGGCAGGTGATATGGTGGTTAAAGTCACTGGATTACTACGTGGCCGACCATGGTTTGAGTCCTGGACCTGGTGGCTTGCTTTCTCGCTTTCCCTTTTCCTCTGTCTCTCTCAGGTCAAATTAAAAAATAATAACAACACATGGAATTAAAGAAATAATTCTTTTTACAAAAGAGTATAGAAGCAATACACACTAATTGAACAGATAGTTAGTGGATGTTTATTTTGTGTCCATTGCTACGTTAATCAGTCTTGCGATTATAGTTCATTTTGCCATTAGCAAAGGTCCTAATTATATGAAATAGTGGCTTTCCATATCTTCTGATAGACAGGAGCAAATTTTTCATCAAATTTTTAATTTGGGTTGCATTCAACCACTTATTTTTACTCTTTCTTTAGAATCCAGCATCATCATGGCTTCACTTTTTTGACTTTTGGCTTCCTGTTTGATAATCTGTGCTATAGCGCAGCCACTTAACAGCTGCTTGAACTTCAAATCGTTACCCTGATGATCATCAGTTTCTGAATTTGTAAATGAAGTAACATCTATATTATTTTCTTTAGCATTTGAAGTTTCAGTAGTGAATTCACATTTAGGTGTGAGTGTATGAAAACCTCCCATGTTTTGGGAGTAATACTTAAGAGTGTTTTGTTTTAGATTTTTGCCACAGGGTGTACATGCTTGCAGGAGAGAGAGAGGGCATGTGAGAAATCACCCCTAGTGAGGATGGTCACATTGCAATCCCTTCTTCATTTTCCTCTTGGGATTGGGGCCTCATGCACACACAAGAATTGTATTCATGTTCTCTCTCCCTTCTTTTATGGCTAATACCGGGATGACTGAAGTGCTTTCCTGCCTGAGCATATAGCTAAGATTTATTTCAAGGGATTTCCCTCTCCCACTATTGCCATGTTAATGCTCAATAAACCTTTAGTGACAGATCACTATTCACCAGGCACAGTTTGATTTTTTTTTTTTTTTTGAGAGGTTTTTTGCTATAGGGCGCGTGCGCTCGCCAGACAGAGACATAGAGACAGCGAGAAATCACCCCCCAGGGGGGATGGTCACACCACAATTCCTTCTCCATTCTCCTCTCAGGATCTTGGGCACGCACACATACACGCCCGGCGTGAGTTTTAAGCCACCGTGTCCGGGACGCGAACCGCGGTCAACTATGTGGGAGTCCAGCGACATAGCCATTATGCTAACTGCTGGTTCCCGCACAGTTTGATTTTTGAGGACACAAAAATGGAGAAATCAAGTCTTCTGGCTCAAGGAAATCCGAGTATCAATTAAGCTTTGTTCCACATTTCTATAAACTGCTAAAAATATTGACGCTGAAATATCACATAATAGTTTGTGAAACAAAATTTTCCCTTAAAGTTCTTATTTATTAATTTTTTTTGGAGAGGTTTTTGCTATAGGGCATGTGCGCTCCTCAGAAAGACAGACAGAAAGCGAGAAATCACCCCCTGAAGGGATGGCTATGGTGCAATCCCTTCTCCTCCATTCTGCTCTTGGGATCCTGGGCATGCACGCACACGTGCCCAGCGTGAGTTTAAGCCACTGGGTCCAGGACTTAAACCATGGTTGACTACATGGGAGTTCAGCAACATTGCCCTTATGCCATCTGCTGGTCCCTAAAGCTCTTATTTTAAAATGTGCAGTAAAAACTAAATAAAACTATTCCAGCATTTACCTTTGTCATAAAATGTAATACTTTGAATTGTCTTTTTAAACACTTTACAAACCTACAAGTTTTACTAGCTCTTATTTATTGTGATTGGTGGGCAGGCACTGCTGAGCTCTTCTTCATTATACTCAATTTTCTCAACTGATTAAATAAGTTTTGTTACTCCCTAGAATGCGCTGGAAATTTAGGTTTAGATTAATATGTACAAAATCACAGAGCAAATAGTAGTCAATGCAGATTTTCAAAGCCATATGTGATTCCAACCCATTTTAAAATTACTATGATAAATTGTCTTCCAATTTTTTTTTTTTTTGAGAGGTTTTCACTATAGGGTGCGTGTGCTTGCCAGACTGACAGAGAGAGACATAGAGACAGAAAGCGAGAAATCACCCCCTAGGGGGGGATGGTCACGCTGCAATCCCTTCTCCTCCATTCTCCTCTCTGGATCTTGGGCACTCACGCACGCACACGTGCCTGGCGTGAGTTTTAAGCCACCGGGTCCAGGACGCGAACCATGGTCAACTACCATGGTCAACTACGTGGGAGTCCAGCTGCATAGCCATTACACTAACTGCTGGTTCTCCAATTTTTTTGATCTCTTAACTTTTTTTTTTTC
>NW_006159730.1:1868295-1877992 GCF_000334495.1 Tupaia belangeri chinensis | reverse complement strand
CTTAAAGGTAAAATATATTAGCACTACTAAGAGCCCCTGTTGATCTCTAATAGAGGTCTATGTGGCGTGGGTGCCCCCCTACTGATCCTAAGGCTAGTTTAGGTGCTTTCAAAACACACTTGTCTATCTTTTCTGGCAGTCTATTACATTTCTTGAGGACCAGGCTTGTGTGTTGGCTGCCAGTGAATCCTAGCCCTGTTTCTCACAACTGACACAGTGAGTGTGCAGGGGATGTTTGCTGAGTGCACGAATGAACTAACCACCATATCCGACACGATTTTGGTTTTTGGTTTTGCTGGTTCACCGACACCGTGAAGAATCGACGTTTCCATGAGATGATTAAAAACCACATCCTACGCTTCTGTACACGAAGCTGCAAATTTGAGCAATGTAGAACAAATCGCTGAGAAGGGGCCACTGAAAAGCTTTAAGTTCGTCTTCCTGTGTCAGTGTGGCACTAGAGACTCTGGCCAGTATTGGCCAATATTAGAAATAGAATATATCTGTAGTTCCGCCTTCTGTAGGTGTCTTCCATATATTAATAGTTGATGCGCCCAAATAGGTCTAGTCACCTAGCACCGGTACTCCTCAGTGGCAGGTGTTTGCAATCCACCACGTGGATCTTAGCCTGCTTCGGGTTTCCTGCTTCCGCCGGAGGTGCCTTGGCACCGGAAGTGACGTGACTGGGTGGGCCCAGAGATTGTACTATCTCTTCCTCTCCACGCGGTTGAGGAGTTCGGTCGGCCTAGTTAGTGTGTGCCGAGTGATGCCGGGAAAACTCAGTGACAGCGGTTTGGAATCAGATACGACCATGGGGAAAGTGAAGACACTGCGAAAGCAAAATGAGAAGGTGATGCCCAGGGCCTTGGGGCAAGGCAGGAACAGGTGCCGGGGAGCGCAGAGGAGCCGGGCCTGAGAAAACGCGAGAGGGGCCGGGTCCGATAGGGGGTCTACGGGGAGCCGGGGAGGTGCAGGGGACGCCGAGAGGAGCGGGGCCCAGGGAACGAGAGGACCTGGGGCGTGGAGCGCCTGTCGCGCGGCGAGTACCGGCACGCGGTAGACCCCGCGTGGGTCTCTCCTAGCCGGCCCGGCCCGGGGCACTCCGGGCCTGCGGGGACGTAGTCTGCCAGACGTGCAGACCTTTCTCTGCCGGCTTGTATAATGCGCATGCACAAGTTCCGGTAGTTGGAGCGGAGAGGCCGGGTGGGAACTGGAGAATGGACCGGTGTCCCACGTGGTTCCTGGAAACTGGGCGCCAGTTTCCTACGTCCCCTGCGTAGTCGGACTCTCGCCTTTAAGCCCACTGTGCCACTGAGGCCGGGAGTGAGCGTGCGCCGGAGAAATTGGGACGCCCCACCTTCAGCCTGGACTAGTGAGGTCTTTACACGATCCGCGCACGTGGGCGACGCCCGTCGTGGCATTCTTTTTACCCTAGTAAGGGAAGTGCAGTGTGTTTCCGCTAAGCAGCCTTTAGAAGATGAGATAATTTAATTTCTCTTAGTATTTACTGCCCAGATTTCCTGTCGAAATGTGAAGGATTAATTGTGGTGTATGGCATCTTTTATTTATTTTTTTGAGTAGGCTTAGCAGTGTGCAGTTGTCTTAAGTTACCTTTGACATCCTTAGTGATTTGATTTGTGACTGAGTCTCTGTTCTGAGATAGTCACCGGGGAACAAAAATTGTCCCTGATCTTGCATTGTACATAAAACTTTCTTTCTTTGTGGTTTCTCTATCTATCTGGTGGGAGCTCGTACAACAGCAGTGTAGTCATTCCTGGAAGCCTGGAGGAGTACAGACTTGCACCTCTTAGAGTTGTGGGGATGGTAATGGTCCTGGTTTACGTAGCATCAGGGTGTCCAAGTGTGGGACACTCAAAACAAATCAAGAGAGATGTGACCAAATTTATTACAATCCAAAAGAAACCACCTGGCCACCAGGATGGGAAACCAGCTTTTAATTGGTGTAATTAAAGGATGGAAGAACTGAAATCTTGGGGGAAGAGCACCTTGTTTTTCAGGTATCTTTGAAGGATGATTTTGTGGCAGAGAAATTACCTTAATCCATGATTTGAGTGTAGAGGCCAGGCATGAAGTTTCAGGGAGGTATATTTCATCTCAATATAATCTCAATACTTCTGGGATGGTTTGTGGCTCTGCTAGCAAGGTTCTAAGGAGGTTATGATACTAGTCTAATTCTTGTTAGTTTTCAGTAGTACTGTGAAAATGTGTTGAAGATTGTAAATTCCATGTAAAAGCCATAGCTATGTCTGGATTGGTTTGAGTACTCAGTACTTTGTTATCCTGGTTACTTGTGCGTTTATTTTGTCTTACTTTGAATTAAGAACACTTTTTTTACAATTGAGAAGATAATGAATTTTTGTAACATTTTGTTAGATAGGCAAGGTGCAGATATTATGAATCCCTCTTTTACCTATACAGGATGGTAAGCAGGGAGAAAGAAATCTGCTTAGCATCCATCTGTGAACATGCATGGCCTTATTCTATCAGAATTTAATTAAAATTGTACTTACTTTCTTTAGTATTTAGAATGTAAGGGAGCATTCCATGAGCTACTTCGAATCTCATATGAAAATTTGGTATTACACTTGTTCAGCCAGTGTGAATTGCATAGTTACTAAGAAGCACTCTTGATTTTTTTCAGGCTAATGAACCTGTTGATATACAGTATACTTGTCTTTCTGTATCTAAGAAGTATTATTAAAAAAGCATGCTGTTTGATTTTTTTTTTTTTACCTTAAGTGTCCAAAAATTGTATTCTTGCTGGTTGAAGGGTGGTCTTGAAATAATCCAGAATTGATGAATTATACAATTATCTAATTGTACCCACAGGTGGGGAGGTAGTGGTACTGGTTTACTTAATATCAACATCAACAGCACCTCGTTCAGTGTTTATATGTTTTTTAAATTTTTTTAGAAAGGTAAAAAGGAGAAACCTAAGGTCAGTAAGACCGAAGAGTCAGTAGAAGAAAAGGAAGAAACTATATCCCCTAAAGCTAAAAAAGTAAAAAAGAAAGCGGATCCTACTGAAGTTGACATGAGTTCTCCTAAATCCAAAAAGACAAAAAAAGAAGAGGAGCCACTTCAAGGTGACATTATTTCTCCTAAAACCAAAAGTTCGAAAAAGAAAAAGGAGCCTTCTGCAAAGGAAATCGCTTCTCCTAAAACCAAAAAAGTAATAAAAAGCGAGGAAGCATGCTGTTTGATTTTTTTTTTTTTTACCTTAAGTGTCCAAAAATTGTATTCTTGCTGGTTGAAGGGTGGTCTTGAAATAATCCAGAATTGATGAATTATACAATTATCTAATTGTACCCACAGGTGGGGAGGTAGTGGTACTGGTTTACTTAATATCAACATCAACAGCACCTCGTTCAGTGTTTATATGTTTTTTAAATTTTTTTAGAAAGGTAAAAAGGAGAAACCTAAGGTCAGTAAGACCGAAGAGTCAGTAGAAGAAAAGGAAGAAACTATATCCCCTAAAGCTAAAAAAGTAAAAAAGAAAGCGGATCCTACTGAAGTTGACATGAGTTCTCCTAAATCCAAAAAGACAAAAAAAGAAGAGGAGCCACTTCAAGGTGACATTATTTCTCCTAAAACCAAAAGTTCGAAAAAGAAAAAGGAGCCTTCTGCAAAGGAAATCGCTTCTCCTAAAACCAAAAAAGTAATAAAAAGCGAGGAGCCCCCTGAAGAAGAAATAGATGCTCCTAAGCCCAAGAAATTGAAGAAAGAGGCAGAAGTGAATGGAGACATTGGAGAAAAAAGTCCCAAACTGAAGAATGGATTTGCTCCTTCTGATCCTTACTCAAACTCCAATGAAGCTGCTAGTGAAGAAAGTAACAGTGAGGCAGAGCAGGTAAAGTTGCACTTTGGTAGGTAGAATGTATCTGTTAGTGTTTCAGATAAGTAGGTAATTGCTATATGTATTACATTAGATCATTGGGAGTCGAGTACCTTGAGCTTCAAGGCAAGATTTCATTTCAAAGATTGAGTAATATCAGAATGCCTCCTTTAGAAATAGGCAGATAAGCAATCACCCCCCCAGGGGGGATGGCCATACTGCAGTCCCTTCTCCTCCATTCTCTCGGGATCCTGGGGCTTGCACACACATGAACCTGGCGTGAGTTTAAGCCACCAGGTCCGGGACTCGAACTGCAGTCGACTACGTGGGAGTCCAGCGACATAGCCATTACGCTAACTGCTGGTCCCAAGTCTGCTTATTTTATAAGTCAGAAATCAGCAGGAGAGAGAGTTATATAAATGGTCCCTAGTTTCTTTCTGAGGGGTTTACTCATCCTGTGAATATTTAGGAAATTCATTGGGACCAGCAGGTGGCATGGTAGTTAAGGTGCTGGACACTTCCATGGTTCGAGTTTTGGACCTGGTGGCTTGTTTTCTCACTTTTTCTCTCTCTGTTCAAATTAAAAATAAATGAATGAATAAGTAAAATTAAATACATAAATCTTCTAAAGAATTTAGAAATTCTCTGTTGAGCATTCAGATGTCTTACTATCTGATAATGCCATGGGGACGGTACTTGATAAATGTTTCTTTTTTTCTTAGAGATTTTTGCTATAGGGCGTATGAGAAACAAAGTGAGAAATCACCCCCTGGGGAGATGCCTATGCCGCAGTTCCTTCTCTATTCTCCTCTTAGGATTTTGGGCCTGCACTCACATGCTCCAAGTGTGAGTTTTGAGCCACCAGGTCTGAGACTCAAATCGTGGTTGACAAAGTGAGAGTTCAGTGATGTGATCATTATGCCATCTGCCGGCCCCATGTTCTTTGTTTTTTTATGGAAGTACATGAGCAATGTTGCTGTGGGAAGGGATTAAAGACCTGTTCATTGTACTGTTGGCTGGAAACAGCTGTACAGTAGTTAGCTGAGTCTGAATCTGCCTTTACTAGTCACATGTACTTTATGTTATTGTATATTTTGCCTACAGATTTTTGGGGGGGGTTTATAGATTGTTACAAAATATTTCCTTTCCAGATCTTGATTAATCTACCAAGGTTTTCAAGTCTTTTCAGTTGACTTTTTTAAACTAATGTATTTAGGAGAATTATTTTAGGATAGCTTCTTTTATTTTTTGTTTTTCAGAAGGTTTCTTTGTATTAATTTGTATGAGTAGTTATTGATTTATTTCTGTGGCCCTTTACTTGATAGGAAATATCTGTGGAACAAAAAGAAGGTGCTTTCTCAAATTTTCCCATATCTGAAGAGACTATTAAGCTTCTCAAAGGTAATATTAGAAATTCTTAAAATATTTGGAAGTAGCCCATTAATTTTTTTTGTAGCATTTTTTTTGTTGTTGTTGTTGTTTGTCCTTTCTTGTCTTAAATCACCCCCCAGGGGACATGCCCATGCCATAATCGCTTCTCTATTTTCCACCCAGGATCTTGGGCATGCATGCACGCATGCCCACCATAAGTTTCAAACTACTGGGTCCGGGACTGAACCAGACAGCTGAGATTGTTTTTGCTGCCTCTTAAAACAAGTGATTAAAATTTATTACACACAACATATGTATTCAGAAGTGTAATGACTAATAGTGTTGGTGAAACTAAATAATTGATGCTATATTAGTGTTATCTTTTTTATCCCCTTCCATTTGAGGCATTTCAACATTAATGATGCCAGCCAAACTCAGAACTCACATGAGCAGTTGCTTAGGACTAGCTAGCTAGTCATCTCTTTGACTCAGTCTTTTTTTTTTTTTTCTTCTAAGGATTATTTAATTTTATTTTTTCATCCATTTATTATAATTTGACCAGAGAGAGACAGAGAAAGAGAGGGAAAGTGAGAAATCAAGCCACCAGGTCTGGGACTCGACCCACAGTCGGCCACATGGGAGTGTCCAGCACCTTAACCACATGCTGCTTAACTATGCCACCTGCTGGTCCCTCAACTCAGTGGTTTCTGTGTCAGGTCAGGCACAGTCTAGACTTCAAAGCACCAAATTTCTCCTGCTTATACTGGCCTATGAATGAATTTTCATGGCAAGTAATTTAATCTCTTAAAATAATAAACATTTACTATAATTTGGTGCACTAAGTTTGTCTGTAACTTTCCATCATCTAGTTCTTCACTATCAGAATATAGCTGAACCTGACTTTATAGATGTTAACCAGAACATAGAATTCTTTCATTGTACAGGACTGGAAGTATGCGTGTTTCAGTCCTTCAGTATGGCTGATATTTTAATAATTCCAGTGTCTTTTAAATGGTTAATTTGTTCACAGGCCGTGGGGTGACCTTCCTGTTTCCTATACAAGCAAAGACATTCCACCATGTCTATAGTGGGAAGGACTTAATTGCACAGGCACGGACAGGAACTGGGAAGACATTTTCCTTTGCCATCCCTCTGATTGAGAAACTTCAGGGAGAAATGCAAGACAAGAAGAGAGGCCGTTCCCCTCAGGTAATTTAAATACACTTCTCTCAAGCTGCAAATCCTCAGCACAGGAAAAAATATCTTTGGGCATTGTTTACACACCTGTACTTTACATATACTTTTTGGGGTTTCTTAAAACCAATCATTGTATTTACTGTGATCTTTATCTTGAAGTTAAACTAGGATAATTCTTTTAAGGCTATTGACTGCATTCTGTGTGCTTAAATATTAAAATCTGTCCCATGGTTGTAATTATCTGGTTTTTGGGGTTTTTTTGTTTGTTTGTTTGTTTGTTTGTTTTTTAATTTACTATAGGTCATGTGTGCTTGGCAGAGATAGTCACAGAGAGAGAGGAAGTAAGAAAGGACCCCCTCAAAGGGAATGACCACAGTGCAACCCCCTACTCTTCCCCCATTCTCTTCTTGGGATTTCGGGCAGGCACATGCGAGCATCTAGTGTTTTCAAGCTGCATAGTCAATCATGTGGGACCCAGCCACCTTAATCATGCCATCAGCTTGCTCAGATAGTCTGTATTATTAATGCTTATCATACTCCCTTCAAACTGTTGGAGGTCCCTGGGGCTCAGAGCCTAGGTCAAGTATCTGACCATTTTTTCCTAAATGGAGAAGGCATTTTTAGTAGAGAAGCATGAATGGAAGATGGGCAAGGTGAAGAACCAAGTCCCCTAAAGAGGATGGTGCCCATTTGCTTATTTCTGGAGAAACTGGCACTTGACAAACTAACCCCACTGAAATAAGTGGGGATGCCTGTGTTATCGCTTTGGCCATTGGTTCTAGCACTTAACCTTTCTTGCCTAGCCTCACTTGCTCACTGGCATTCCAGTGTCTGCCTCTCGCCCCCACCTCCATTTACGTTATTTGTTTACTGTTGTGTCCCTCACACCTGGGGTAATGCTCTTTTCAGGTGAATTTTTTTGGTGGTTTCATGCTGTTAATAAAACTACTGTAGGAGCTAGTGGTTTATGTTGTATGTCCTTTGAATTAAATTCATAGTGCTGTAGGTTTCAAAGCTCTGCCTTCTTGTCTGAGTGTTCTGCTTCAGATTCACTGCGGTAAAAACAGGTTTTGGAGGGACCAGCAGTTAGCGTAATGGCTATGTCGCTGGACTCCCTGTAGTCGACCGCAGTTCGCATCCCAGACCCGGTGGCTTAAAACTCACTCCGGGCGCGTGTGCGTGCGTGCCCAAGATCCCAAGAGGAGAATGGAGGAGAAGGGATTGTGGCTAGCCATTCCCCCTGGGGGGTGATTTCTCGCTTTCTGTCTCTCTTTCTGTCTGGCGAGCGCACGCGCCCTATAGCAAAAAAAAACGGGCTTTGGAGCCCAGCAGTTGGGGGTGTTTTACCTTTCCTTAAACCCAGTTTCAGTCAAGTTATGTACTAGACCTGCCCAAAAAGGCTGTGATATTTAAACTGGAATAATGCATATAAGTATTTAAGAGGGCATAAGACCTAATAAGTGTGCAAATATTAAGCTAGTGTTATTAGTATTATTTTTTGTGGAAGTTGTGTTTTCTTGAAACACTATTTGTTAATTATGATTTTTAATATATATTGTGTTTTTGCTATAGTAGGGCCTATGTGCTCACCAGAGAGAGAAAGTGAGAAATCACTTTTGGGGGAATAGCCATACTGCAGTCAGTTCTCTAGTCTCATCTCTGGATTTTGAATGCACATTACACATGCCTGGCATTTTTAAGCTGCTAGGTCTGAGACTCAAAATTGTGTTGTCAGCTGTGTGGAATCCAGCACCTTAACCCCTATGCCACTTGTTGGCTCCGTGGTTTTATTTTATTTTATTTCTTTTTAAGGTTTTTGCCATAGGGCACATGTTCTTGGCAGAGAGAAACAGAGAGGCAATGAGAAGAAAAGTGAAAAATCACCCCTTCACACAGGATTGCCACTCTGTAATTACTTTTCCTCCATTCTCTTGGCATTTTAGGCATGCATACACATGCATGCACCTGGTATGATTTTTCAAGCTACCCGGTCCAGGCTTCAAACCATGGTATGCCATGTTGGGATCCAGCACCCTAACAACCATGCCACTGCTTTGGGTTTTTGTTTGTTTGTTTTAATAGGGTGCTTGCGCTTGACAGAGAGAAAGCAAGAAGTCACCCCCGGGGGGATGATCATGCCATTATCCGTTCTCCTCTAATCTCCTTGTGGGATTTTGGGCATGGATGTACACGCATCTAACATGAGTTAAAAGCCACCAGGTCTGGGACTTGAACTGTGGTTGACTACGTGGAAGTCCAGCGACATAACCATCAGGCCACCTGCTGGTTCCAACAACCTGTTGTTGATTTGTTTGTTTGTTTGTTTTTTGCTTTTTTGGAGAGTATTTTGCTATAGGGTGTGTGCGTTTACCAGAAAGAGAGAGACAGAGAGACAGCAAGACATCACCACTCCAGGGAAGGTCCATGCTGCTGTCCTTTCTCCTCCATTCTCCTCTTGGGATCTTGGGCACACACTCAGCTGGCATGAGTTTAAAGCCACCGGGTTCAGGACTTGAACTGTGATCGACTACATGGGTGTCCAGCAACATAGCCATCATGCAATCTGCTGGTCCCTACCTGTTTGTTTTTAAAAACAGCATTTTGCTCATGATTCTCCTTCCTCAGCTACCCACGTGGGACTTGAGGTGTGCACTCATCTCCTAGCTCTCTTTGTTGCCTTGAACTCTTCATCCTCCTACCTTAGCCTCATGTTTTTGGGATTAGAGGCACATACCACTATACCCAGCCTTTACGTCACCCAAATGGTCCCAGCCTGTGCAGCATAGCTTTGTAGCAGTATGCGCCCCCATCGCTAGGCGAAAAGGTAGTATTTTCGATGGGGTCTCATGACTCTGTCCTCAAGCCAGTATATGTACTCTGTTCAGGTTAGGCCGAGAACCGAATCTGGGACCTCCATCCAGCCTCAGCCAGTTAGTATGAGTTGACCTTTTTGATGTATTCTAAACCTGTTAAGAAACAACTCAGGCCGGGCACATGTGCATGCGTGCCCAAGATCCCGAGAGGAGAATGGAGGAGAGGGGATTATGGCGTGGCCTTCCTCCCTGGGAGGTGATTTCTTGCTTTCTGTCTCTGTCTGTCTGTCTGGCGAGCACATGTACTCTATAGCAAAAACCTCTCCAAAAAAAGAAAAAAGAAACAAGTACTGCATGGGGGCCAGCAGGTAGTATGGTTAAGGGCACTGGACTCCCACATAGCCGACCATGGTTTGAGTCCTGGACCTGGCGGCTTCCTTTCTCACTTTCCCAATCTCTC
>NW_006159730.1:1862689-1868280 GCF_000334495.1 Tupaia belangeri chinensis | reverse complement strand
TCCCTCTCACTGTCCCTCTCTGGTCTAATTAAAATAAGTAAAGATAAATATAATAACTCTAAAAAAAAAAAAAAGAAGCAAGTACTTCATAATACTTGGAATTCAATTCTTTTTCCTTTCCAGGTACTGGTTCTTACTCCTACAAGAGAGTTGGCAAGTCAAGTAAGCAGAGACTTCAGTGACATCACAAAGAAACTATCAGTGGCTTGTTTTTATGGTGGAACTCCATATGGAGGTCAAAGTAAGTAAATTCAGAAGTGGGGAAAGAAAATGCCATCCCTTGCATTCCTGAGTGCATTTATTATCTATATTTATCCACAGGCTGCAAAGGTAGTTTACCTGAACCCATGAAGACAGAATTACCCCTGGGATCTAGAAAGCCAAAATGCAGGGTTTCTTTTTATCTATCAGCATCCTGGGTCTGTGCTTCTGTTTTATCCTTGCTTCTTTCTTGTTCTGGTCAGGCTTTCTTTTTGGGTCATAAAGGCAAAATGTTGTAACACTTAAGTATTGTATTCTTTCTGTTCAAGATCTTAAGACTTTTTTTTTTTAAGAGAGATTTTTGCTATAGGGTATGTGTCCTCACAGGAGAGACAGAAAGACAGAAAGTGAGAAATCACCCCCTGGGGTGATGGCCACACTGCAGTCCCTTCTCTGTTTTCCTATTGGGATTTTAGGCACACATGCCCAGTGTGAGTATTTTTTGTTGTTGTTTTTGTTTTGTTTTGTTTGAGAGGTTTTTGCTATAGGGCGGGCACGCTCGCCAGAGAAACAGAAAGTGAGAAATCACCCCCTGGGGGGATGGCCACGCCACGATCCCTTCTCCATTCTCCTCTCGGGATTTTGGGCACACATGCGCGCATGCCCGGTGCCTGGTGTGAGTTTTAAGGCACCAGGTCCAGGATTTGAACTGCAGTTGACTACATGTGAGTTTAGGATGTAGCCATTATATTATTTGCTGGTCCCTGAATTTTTTTTTTTTTAAAGAATTATTTATTGGGGACCAACAAATGGCATAACGGTTATGTTACTGGACCCACATGGCCAGCTGCATGCAGTTCAAATCCTGGATCAGTGGCTTGAAACTCAGGCTAGGCATGTGTGTGCATGCCAGAAATCCCTAGACAGTGGAGGAGAAGGGATTGCAGCATAGCCATTCCTGACTGGGGTGTTATTTCTCACTGTCTCCCTGTCTCTCCAGCAACTGCATGTGCTTTGTAGCAAAAATCTCTCCTAAAAAGGGGGAGTTAATTAATTATTTTTTAAAAATAATTATTTATTTAATTTTATTGATTCGTTCATTTATTTTAATATGACCAGAGAGGGACAGAGAGAGATAGAGAAACAAGAAAGCAAGCTGCCAGGGCCAGGACTTGAACTGTAGTCAGCCATGTGGGGTGTCTTAATCACCACGCCACCTGCTGGTCCCTATTTTATTTATTTTTAATTTGACTAGGGGGAGAGAGAGAAAGGAAGACTGTAGTTTCAGAATTTGGACTGCCATCAACTGTGTGGGAATCCAGCGCCTTCACCACACCACCTGCCAGCCCCAATCTTGAAACTATTATGTAGAAGTAGGTAAATAATTCAGGGAGAGATTTTAGGCGTTAAAAAAGGTATTCACATTGAACATAAGGCTTATGATTCTTTCCATCTTGGCTAGAACAAACATAGGGTTTGGCATCAGAAAGGCCTGAATCTTATGTTCTGCTCAGAGAGCCAATGTGTAGCTATGTGCTTAAGTTCAAATTGTTTAATTGTTCTGCACTTTAGTTTCTTCATTTGCAAAATAAGGTCACTAAATCCACCCTGCAAAGGTGTTGTGGAGCTTGAATCCTATAGTGTGTGTAAAGTGCCTCGTATGATCCCTAAGTTGTAGTAGCAACTTAATAAAAAGCTATGTTATTACTATCTTATCTCAGTGATATTGAGCTCCTCCATTTTCTTGAACTGCTTTATACCTTATTGGAATAGTTGTTCTGTCCTGCCTGAAACTTTCTATACCTGCTTAGTTTATAGAAAGTCCCCATTTCTTTTAAGATTCATATTCTCACTTTATAAAACTTTGACACTTTTCTACTAGCCAAGGAGGTCATTTCTTTCCTGATGCTGCCATACCCTAAGGGTGCCTTTTACAATAATGTCACTTAATACACTTAACTATCACTTCTCGACATGTTTGTCCTACTAGTTTAGGAGCACTTTGAGTATCTTTATTATTTAGCATGTTACTTTGTCATTATTTAGAGTCAAAATACATTTAATTGGTATCCCAGACTGATAACTGGACTTATTTTTAAAAACCCTGCAAATCTTATCATGGGTGTTCTTTCCAGTTGAACGCATGCGGAATGGGATTGATATCCTGGTTGGGACGCCAGGTCGTATCAAAGACCACCTACAGAATGGAAAGCTCGATCTCACCAAGCTTAAGCATGTTGTCCTAGATGAAGTTGACCAGATGTTGGATATGGGTTTTGCGGATCAAGTGGAAGAAATTTTATGTGTGGCCTACAAGAAAGGTGAGCCCCAATGTCAAGGAAATGATAAAAGGAGCCAAAGAAGGAGTAGTGATTTAGTAGTATTCTAAGAGATGAGTGAAGTCTTCAAAAATTAGAAGAGGGCTTATTTTATTTAGAAAAACTTGCATTTTTTTTAAAGAAAAATTTAATGATTTTTTTTTCACCTAAACGCAATGGGGAAAGCTAGTGAAAGTAAAAGAAGAAAATTTCTGTAATCTACCAGCTTGGTGTACTTTGCTTTTGGTGGTTTTCTTTCCGACTTTTGTATATTATTGTGTGCATGTTTGTGTGTTTATTATAGTCTTACTGTATGTGTAAAAATTTAGCATAATCCATGAAGTAATTAGCCATAAATTAATTCTATCATTTGCCATTTTTAATTATAAATAACTGCATAGTCAATTTTTTTGTTTTAAGAATTCATTTAACTTTATTTTAATTAGACTAGAGAGCAACAGAATGTGTGTGGTTGGGGGACGTGAGAAAGCTATTTAACTTTATTTCCATTTGACCAGAGAGGGAAAGAATTGCGAGGTGAGTGAGAAAGCAAGCTGCCAGGTCCAAGACTTGAACTGGTTGGCAGTGTGGGAGTCCAGCAGTCTTAACCACCATGCCACTTGCCAACCCTCCCACAGTCGCTTTTATGTGTATAGATAGTTTCTCCCGTATCTCAGTATCTGGAATTGATTCTTTTTTGTTGTTGTTTAATTTTATTTCATTTGTTGTCATTATTTATTTATTTATTTATTTATTTATTTTGAATTGATCAGAGAGAGAGAGAAAGGGAGGAAAATGAGAAAGCAAGCTCCCAGGTCCAGGACTTGAACTGCAGTCAGCCTTGTGGGAATCCAGTTGCCTTAACCACTATACCACCTGCCTGGCCCCCTGGAGTTTATTCTTTTGTGAGAGATTTTTGCTATAGGGGGGCATGTGCTCGCTGGAAAGACAGAGATAGAAGGATTTGGGGCATGCACGCACCTGCGCCTGGTGTGAGTTTTAGGCTGCCAGGTCCAGGACTTCAACCATGGTTGACTGTCTGGGAGTCCACAACATAACCATTACACCATATGTTGGTCTCCTGGAATTGGTTCTTCTTTTTTTTCTCTTAAAGAATTATTTTATTTAAACTTTGTTTACTTATTTTAATTTGACCAGAGAGTGATAGAGTGAAAAATAGAGAAAGTGAGAAAGCAAGCTGCTAGGTCCGGGGCTCAGATTGCCTTTGGCTATGTGGGAATCCAGCACCCTTAACCACCATGTCATCTTCCGGTCCCCAGAATCAATTCTTTAGGATAGATTTCATAAATGGAATTACTGAATTAAAATGTATAAATAGTTCATGTTCCTCAATATACATTTTCATGTGCTCCTCAACAGCTGTGTCAGCTTACCCTAGCATTTGCAACGTATGAGAATTAATGGTACCCTTTTTGTTTTTGTGTTTTGCTGTTGGGTGTGTGAACTCATCACAGACAAACAGGAGAGACTTGTGCCTAGTGAGAAATCACCCCCTAAGGGGGGATGGCTATATTACAGTCCATTCTCTACTCTCTAGGGTTTCAGGCACACACATATGTCCAGTATGTTTTTCTTTCTTATATTTTTTCAGGAGGTTTTTGTCTTAGGCTCATGTACTTGCTGAGCAGAGACAGTGAAAGAGGGAAAGTGAGACATTACCCCCTAGGAGGGATGGCCACACCGCAATCTCTTCTCCTCCATTCTCATCCCAAGATCTTAGGCATGCATGTACATGCTCCCCACGTGAGATTCAAACCGTTGTGTTTCGGACTCAAACCACGGTTGGCCATGTGGCAGTCTAGTGACATAACTGCTATGCCATCTGCTGCTTTCTCCCTCATCCCCCATGTGTTTTTCAAGCCATCTGGCCCAGGATTCAAATTGCAGAGTTGACCATGTGGGATCCAGTCTCCTTAACCATCATGCCTCCTGGCTGGCCCTGTAATGGTATTCTTTAAATGCAGACAAACAAAACGCAGAGTCTGTATTCAAAGAATCAGTGGGGTGAGATTCTAACGTTATATTAAGGATATACTAGGGAGTGTAGATGAGAATAGAATCTGTCCGGGTGTTTATTATAGGTTATTTGCTTTGGATCCTATACTGGTTGGTTATTGGACTTCACGAATTGTTATCCAGTTAGTAGATCTTGGATATACTGGACATACTTCCTTCATGCTTCATAAAGCTCAATGGTCAGAAAGCAAAAGATGTAGAAACACTTCACTGTTTCAAGGATATTTATAGAAATTATTTCAGCAGGGTTTTTTTTTTTTTTTTTCCCCCTTCGAAATTCTGTCTTCCATCTTTTGTCCTGAATGCCTGGCTTGGCCTTGAGTGCATACTGATGAGTGTTGATGGACCTTGGGTGTACTGAGATGGAATATTATGGAAGCTTGTTTGGAATATTCATACTGTTTTTTTTCCCCCCAAAGATTCTGAAGACAATCCCCAAACATTGCTTTTTTCTGCAACTTGCCCTCATTGGGTATTTAATGTTGCTAAGAAATACATGAAACCTTCATATGAACAGGTGGACCTGATTGGTAAAAAGACTCAGAAAACTGCAATAACTGTGGAGGTAAATGATTCATTTAGTTGCCGGAATTAGCGTAAAATTGTATATTATTTTTCCCCTAATAGTGTTAAGATTATCAAATACAAACTCTTTTCCTACATAAATATCAAATCCATGTGAAAAGCCAAGTTAAGATTTTTATTTGAGTTATATGGTATCTGTGCTTTCTAAATTTTATCATCTGATAGCCTGACTTTATTAAAGAATCATATGGATTCTAAATCTGTTTGAATTATTTAAACGGAAATCACACTTGAAATTTGAACACTAGTGGGCAATAGAGAAATCTGGTACTTTGTGTTAGATTTATTTCATCTTAGGGTCCGGTACCTAGATGAATTCATTTTACCCAAGAAACACACGTGTACTGTAACTGGCTATGGCTTGCATTTTAAGTAGATAAAACGGCAAAACATAGGAACTTAACTTGTCAGTTATTTGGTTTCTGTAGCATTTAGAGGATGACATTTTTT